>NW_021319551.1:2056774-2110707 GCF_001605985.2 Dendrobium catenatum
TTTTTATATGATGTATGCATTTTCTCACAAATCTCAAACAATTCATCATAAGTTGGTTTACATACCTCTTCCTCATCACTTTGCTCAAGATGATCTTCCCCTATTAAGCACAGGTTCGTTGTCTCTTCCTCTGGTTCAGTCTCAGAGGAATCAGTACCAGATTCTGCCCAGAATGCCTTTTGGATTCTCTTCTTCTCCTTCTTAAACTTAGATTTTTCCTCAATCTTTTCCTTGCTTGTGTTATCTTGAAGTGTTGGGCAATCGGCTCTCACATGTCCAGGTTTCCTGCATTCAAAGCAAACAACATCAGAAGATTCTTTAATATGTTTATTATCCTTACCTTTTCTCCAACTTTGATGATGCTTTTGTTTCTTCCTTTGAAAGCTTTTGAATTGCCTTGCGATGAAGGCAACTTCATCGCTTTTAAACCCGGAAGATTCAGAATCTGATTTGTGCGCCTTTAGCGCAATTATTTTCTCCTTTTTTTTCTCACCTACATCAAGATTTCTTTGATTCACCCCTTGCTCGTAAGCAATGAGTGAGCCAAGTAAGTTATCAATAGAATAGGTGTTCAAATCCTTAGATTCAGTGATTGCAGTAATTTTAGCATCGTACGAAGAAGGCAAGCATCTCAAAATTTTGTTCACTTTTTCATAGTTTGAAAGCTCTTTTCCTAAAGCATGCAGTGAAGTAACAATTTGAGTAAACCTAGTGTACATGTCAGAAATTGATTCATGAGGTTTCATACTAAAAAGTTTATAGTCATGCAAGAGAATGTTTAAACGGGATTTTTTAACCTCATTAATACCTTCATAGGTGATGCACAATTTATCTCAAATCTCTTTACCAGTTTTGCAAGTGGAGACACGCATGTAATCCTCATATTTTAAAGCACAAAAAAAGCAGTTCAAACATTTTGCATTTAATTGAGCTAAATCTCATTCATCAAAAGTCCATTCAGTAAAAGCAACTTCAGTTTTAACACCATTAATTTCACGAGAAGGTGGAGAATAACCTTCTTGAATAATCATTCACATGCGATAATCAGTAGATTTTAAAAACGTTGACATGCGAGTTTTTCAAAAGTCAAAAGGTAGGTTATCGAACAGGGGAGGTCGGGTAATAGAATACCCTTCCGTAGTGTTATGATTCCCAAGGTTAGCCATGGATCAAATTCAAAAAGTTTTCAAACTTAAATTTTCCAATCCCACTCTGATACCACTTGAAAGTTCGTTAGGGATGTTAAGCCCTATAGAACTGGCCCAAGCTAACCAAGAGGGGAGGGGGGGGGGGTGAATTGGTATTTTAAAATTTCTTTTAACAAAGAATAAAAACATAAACCAAAATCATGCCACAAAAAATAAATGGGGAATTAAAAGTGCGGAAGCAAGAAAACAAGAACACAAAAATTTATAGTGGTTCGGTCAACTCGACCTACGTCCACTCCGTGGAGGCTCCCTCCAATTATTGCACTACAAAACGTGACTCTCCTTTATCCCCCACGGCTAGGCGGAGAAGCCCTCACAAGAACCTCCTTTTTTCCACCCCGGCAAGGCAGAGAACCTACCTCCTTTTGCTTCCTCCTGAAGCTGGCAGAGAACCACAACTAAAAGCTAACTCCTTACCTCTACCGACCCTTCCACGGACAAGAAACTCTTGACGAAGAAGAAGCAGAGCAATCCTTGAAGCAACCCTTGTGAATCCCCTCACAAGTTCCCCCTAACAAGATCCTCTCTCTCTCCCTCTCTCTCTTTCTCTCCTCAAGGTCTTCTCAGGTCAAGGCAGCACAGCCAAAGGTCTTGAAAAACATTGAACAAGAGCTCTTAAATAGAAGATCTTCAAAGGAGCTCATTAATTGTAAGTTGCCGACTTTATCGTCAAGGCCGATATGGACATCGGCCTGGCCGATCAGTATAAAACTCAGAAGATCGGCCAGAGCATAGCCCTGGATACACTTCTGGACGATTGAAATTTGGCTAGATTGTCCAGGCCGATCTCATGATCATCCTGGCCGATCAGTTCAAATCAGAGGAAAATTATCCTGAGAATAACCCTGGATATGAGCTGGCCGATATTTATCATCCTGAAGTAACTTAAGGTTTTTGACTGGATCGTCCTGGCCGATCCTACTATCGTCTAGGACAATATGATCGTATCAATCATCCTTAATTACTCCCTTGATTTCCTGATCATTTAAGGCATAATTTGTGAATATCGTCCAGGCTGATCAAGGATCGTCCTGGCCGATAATTTAAAAATACTGTATACCTTAATTTCCTATGGCGACAACTTCTTTCTATTTTGAGCTTATCGTCCAGGCTGATATGTTAATTACGGCTGCCTTAATTAAGAATCCTTATTTAGACTTTCTATTTTAAGCCTGATCGTCCAGGTCGATGTAAAAAATCGTCCTGGCAGATGTAAAAAATCGACTTGGCCGATATGAGAAAAAACAGAAATTCTAAGTCTCTTAAGTGTGTGTGTAGGGTTACTTAGCATCAGTCTCTTTGATCATTACAAGTAGACTCAAAAAGTGAAAAACAAAAGTACAGACTGACTCAACCCTAAACCTACAAAATCCTGAACTGGCTCTGTCTTGTTCGTCCGATCTTCGATTCCTGAAAAGTTAGAAGCAATTTATAGTACACCCAAATCCTACAATGCTAATACATAAAATTTTTCCCTTAAAATCATTAGAATGGTAAAGCTACTAAGATCTTTTAGCTTTTTAATATCTTTCTTCTAAAAAATAGCACTACACTTGTTATTTAGGGCTACAATGTAAAATTTTCCTAGCTTCTGTTCTTATTAAAGATATCCTTCATAAATTTTGGATAGGTAGACCTCTATTCTAAGGCTTCTAGGAAGGTTATATAAATAATTAGTTTCTTAGTCACTTATTAAAACCTAAAAAATTACTTATCCAATTTTTTTCTTGATGAACCTTAGGGGGAAGTAGTGGTAGCCTCTCTACAACTTTCCTAATGAGGTTCTTCTACTTCCTTAACAAGCTATAATTATTCCTTAGGTTGGTTATTCTCTACAAATTATTCTATTATAATTTTATCTTAGGTTTGATCCTTGTCTAAAAGAGTTTGTCCTAGTTCCTTCCCATTCCTTAGTTGAATGGCTTTACACTACTCATTACCATTATCTATAGGGTTTACTTCAACTGTGCTAAGCAAGGTACCTTGTAGTATGCTATTTGTAGAACTAGCTAATAATGTTCTATGTTTTGAGTGGAAATAGCTTGGATCTACAATTGGGTCCCCATATATAGTATTAGTTCCTCCAAAGATGGATTCTAATCTTTTGATTGATAACCAGAATTGAAACTTGGGGGAAATTTGGGCATAGGGTTTCAAACTATTGTTGAGGATTGTTATAATATCCTAAATATTTGGGTTAATTGGTATTCCATAAATTTTCACCAGTATTATTACTACTCCATTAATAATTTTATGGTTCCTCCCAACTATTGAATAGTGGTTGTTCGGTCTATTCATAGTATTCAAGGTCTCTACCCCTTAGTTACCTGAATAACTTGATGGACTAAATATATTCTATTTCAAATTCAAGGGTGATACTGACATTGAACTAACTCAAAGAATATCCAACTTCCTTGATATGGATGCTACTTGGGAAGTTAAAATAGATTGATCATCAACCTCGTAGACACTACAATATTTCTATGATTCATCATATCTAATGGTTACACGTTAATTAAAGCTTACAATTCAACAAAAGATTTTGATATCAATGACCCTCCAATATTCATATTTATGATAGATCTAAGGGATCCTATTAATCCATTATAAAAGGTATGAATAACTAACTAGTATGATAAGGCATTATTGTGGCATTTACCATGCATCTCCATAAAATGTTTTAAATTTCATAAATCATCTCTCCCTCAAATTGGGTAAATGAAGTAATATCATTCCTAATCTTTATTATCTCTGAAGGAAGGAAATACTTAGATATGAATCTGTCATCCAAATCATTCCAAGTGGTTATAGATCATACGGGTAAGGATTTCAACCACATTTTTTCCTTATCCCATTGAGAAAAGGGAAACAAAGAAATTCAAGTTGCATCATCAGATACACCATTATATATATATATATATATATATTGAAAGATGCTCTTGCTCTTACATTAAAAAAGAAAACTATTATAATCTTAAGACAGATAAAATTGCGTTCCTTCTTTAATAACCTAAGAAAAGTAGGAATATTATTAAAACTAATGTCATCCCAAAGAAAATTAATAGAAAGAGTCAAACTTGCACACAAATCTGCTAGTTTATTATAGCTTCAATCAGTACAATCGAAAATAACATTATTAGAAACTTTAAGAAAATAGAGATCTTCTATCCATTTACCATCCTTTAAAGCCTCTATTTTCCTCTAAGAATATTGAAAAAAATTGATAACAATGTGCTTATGACCTACAATAACAATCCCTTTACAATTATACATCCAATCTTGAATTACATTCCTCATAGCTTGAATAGAAAAGAGCTCCAATCGAGCAACATCTCAATGAACAAAGATTGTACATGATCCTCTACCACATTGCATCCTCTAGGACATGAAGTAATATCTTACAGCCTTCTATGATTCAAAAACTGAAATGTCAGAATAGCCATGTAGAACATCCTCCTTTAGAAAACGTCCACTCTTGGGTTCAATTTTTCGTTCTTGATCCAACTCCAGTAAACAAAATCTTACTACTCTTGCACCGACGCTTCAAAAAACAGAGAAATGATACATTTTCAAGAATTTTTTTTAATGAGTTCTTGCTATTCATCCCTCGGATCTGTATAAATTTGAATTTGTGTAATATGAAGAACCATATCCTCTCAAAAAACTTTCCACAGCTCAACCAAATTCAACATCCATCTACAATAAACTTATCCACTACAAGAACATTGGTTGTTTGATTTACCACAAATGTTGGCCATTTATTGATATATTCATCAAATATCCAAACATCCTTATACACATCAATAGACTCTTCTAAAATAATCTTCCATCTTATAATAGGATATAGACACTTAGAACCAACATAGATGATATTTCACGTAGCTAAACCTCCTTTATTTGCACAATCATCAAAGATCTGAGACCCATATTTTGCTATTAGAATTTTATGCAGCAACGAATCTTTATCCTAAACAAATTTCAAATCTAACTTTGATCTTAAAGTACAAATAATGCTTTAACATCAATGAAGTCCATGACCTCCCCACCTAACTGGTCTACACAAAACATTCTAGTTAACATAATTCCAAATCTTCCATCCTTCTTATTCCACACTAAGCTCCTACACATCATGTTTATTTCATCCAAAAAATTTTTGGCACAAGTGAGTGCATACAATAAAAAATTTGTAAAGAGAGTAATATAGATTTAATAAAATTAAATTTCCCAGTTCAGGATAAGCTTTTAGTTCCCCAAACATTCATCTTACTCAAAAGATTTAGCCGTAATAAACTTAAAATCATATCTGACTAGCCTCCTAAATGCAACTTTGATACTAAGGTAATTAAACTCCTTAATTGGTTTAAACCCGATAATAAAGTTTATGATCTTTTTTTATCATCTCTTAACATGTTTACCAAGAAGAATAGAATATTTATTAAAATTAATCTTATGTCCAGACCAACCATAAAAATCCCTCAAAATACACTTGATCACTTTCATTATTTTCTTACTAGCTTATGAAAAATAATAATATCATCAACATAAAGCAAATTCAAAATCCATTGACCATTTAGTCAAATTTGAACACCAATTGAGTCATCTTTCTGGATAATAGCATTAGATAATTGTTGCGAGCATAAAATGAATAGAAAAGGTGATAAAGGACAACATTGCCAAAATGAACTCCTTGAATTGATCCTGTTGGAAAAAAGTATCATTAATCACTATAAAAAAAACTAGCTTCTTTAACACATTTCATAACAAATCTAGAGAATTGAAGAGGAAACCCAAAATACTCCAAAACCTTCCTAAGTTTGCCCCAACTCATAGAATCATATGCTTGCTCCATATCAATTTTGAAAGACACTAAACCTTTTGAAGATTTGGAAAATTTAAATTTATGAAGTACTTCTTGAGCTACTAACACATAATCGAATAATGAACGACCATATAAAAAAGTTGGTTGCTCTTCATAAATAAATTTTGGGATAATGATTTTCAACCTATTCAAAAGAACCTTTGCCACCACCTTATACACAGTTTTGCAAAGACTTATAGGCCTATAATTAGATGGAACCAAAGAATTGCTTACCATTGCAATAGGAACAATTAAAGTTTCCTTCCACTCCTCCTTCATTTTCCCAAAAAAGAAAAATTGTGTGATAACATTCCATAAATCCCCTTTAATGATACTTCAATATATTTTAATAAAAGAATAAGAGATACCATCATTACCAGGAGTTACAAAATCACCAACTTGCTTTAGAACTCCTTCCACTTCTTCCATAGAAACCTCTCCATTCAGAATACACCTGTTATCATTATCGAGTGAACACAACGGGGTAGGCCAACCTTTAAGGATTCAATCCCTACCTCTCCAATTATTATTGAAAAAACTAGAAAAAAATGTCTACAATTTTATATTGATCCTGCACAATAATCCCATTATCATATTTAACTTAAAAAATCTAGTTTAAATTTTTTCTTCCACTAGCAAAGGACTAAAAAAACATGGACTTACTATCACCACCGCCAACCACTTAACCTTCACTCATTTCCTCCACCAAGTAATTAATCGAGCTAAGTTAGTGTTAAGCTCATTAAATTTTTCCCTAAGAACCCAAATATCCTCCTCTAGGAGACCACCTGACTCCACTTCCTTCACCTGCAGTTCAAAAATTTCATGTATCATATTTTCCTTCACTTGAGTATAATCTCTCAGCTTGGCTTTACTCCAGTAATACAAAGCTTTCAAGGTTCTCTTCATCTAGATGTTAAGAATTTCTCCAAAACCCCTAATGCCCCTCTTACTCCAAGAATTCTTAACCTCTTTTAATTTAATAATCCTTTATACTTAATATTATGATTTGAATGATTCAAAATTATTGGAAAATAGTTAAAAGCAACTCTAGCAATATACTAAACCACCAAATGTTGAGCAAAATTAAAGGTTTACGAATAAAAAAATATCTATCTAACCTTTCCAGTATTTGAGCACTACCATACTTTTTTTTTATCCAAGCATTACAAGAATTGTTTTTACACCCCAGGTGAACTTAGAGACAATACAGCTAACCTCATAAAGATCATTCCCAACTAAAAAAGACTTCATCTCTTTTGATCCTTTGGAAAATCAAAACCTTTTACCTCCCATTTTATCCTCATTAGGTAACAAACATTTAAAATCTCCTTCTATCAACATTGGACAATCTGTTGAAGAACATAATTCTAATTTCTCCCAAAGTTCCCTCCTTTTATGCACATCTTTGCTGCCATAAATAGAAGAAATTCTCCAAATACCTTTATTTAGAATATCTAACTCACCAATTACAAATTGATGAGAAGCTCCAAAATAGAGAATAAAGCTGTATTTAATTTCCAAAGCATAAGAATACCTTCAGATAACCCTTCTCACCACTATTACCAGCCATACCAACACCAGATACCCCACCAACCACATTCAGTAGAAATATCTCCCCATCCTTGCATACTTTATTTAAAACATTAAACATATTAATATTAGTAGAATGATTTAAAGAGTTAGTGAAGCATTTACCACCCAATCCTGTACATAATCCAACTTGTAGAGAACAAGACTTTAATGGAATTTCACCTGAAATCATTTCTGACGTCTTCCCAAAAGGATCCACTTCCTCTATTCTAACAACAACTTCATCATGAGCAACACCAACACCCCTCCCATCATCACCCACATGATTTTTATAAGAATTCTTTAGCACATTGTTCCTTACTTAAAAGAATCCATCTTTCTTCAACAAAAATTTTTAACATTCCTCTTCCCATAATTGATATGGATCCAAGCTTCGTAGCTAGCATCCTTATCCTCAATAGCACGATCACCAAAGCCAATAGAAACTTTGGAAGACTCTTCCATAGAAATAACTCCCCTACTTCCATTACTAAAACCCTCTATTTGCATACAGCACAGCTGATTAGCATCTAAATAATTTTCTGGATAGCTAGTTTTGTAGCGACCAATTTTACCACAATGGAAACCAAAATTAGAGATTATTTCATATTTAAACATCTAAAAAAACCTACCCGAGCTACCCTTAACCCAAACACCCAAGGGAAGCTTGTCCTCCAGCTTAATGCGAACAAAAATCATTATAAATTCCCACCAACTCCATTAAAACATATTCTCATCAATCAAAAAAGGTACACCAATCTTGGAAGCAATATAGTAAACTTTAATTTCATCCAAACACTGTAAAGGTAGATTAGGCATCCTAAACCAAATCGGATATTATAATCCCTTTAAAGGAGGAGAAAATTTTGTCTACCACTTATAAATGGCAGTGATAGCACCATTAACATGCCAAGGACCATTAGATAAAACTAAATCCATAGCTTTCAATTTAGTAAATATACATAAACATCAAGCCAAACCTAGAATTACTAAATTAAATTTATCAAATTGAGCCCATTGCCTCCTCAATTCCAAACTGATCACATGAAAGGAACATTTGCACCAAACACTTTAATGACTAAAGCATTTTGAAGCTTCTTAATATATATATATATATATATATATAAGATGGGTTCGACGTAGGAGTCCACCCAAATTATGAGTTTTTAACCATTTGGATAGTTATAGGTCAAAGATTAAAGTTATTATCTTGGATAAAAGGACTATGGATATTCTGGTGACTTCCCTCTACCATGGTATTAGCAAACTATTGAAGAGGTATATGCTGGGAATGATTTTGATTATGTTTGGCCATTTCTATAGCTTTCTTCCTTTTGGTTCTAGTTATTTTTATAAGTGTCCTTTCTATTTCTAAGCTAAACAAAAATGGTTCCATCAGTGGATATATAATTCATGCATAATTACACCCAATATTATAATGAACAAATACAATGCAAAAGTAAATTCTCAAAACTTCAATCATACAGAAGTATAAGCAAAATTTAAATCAAATTGAAATCACAACAAAGTAATTTGAAAAAAAAATGGCTAAATTAAATATGCAACTATTTGAACATTATAAAGAAGTTAACAACATTAAAAAAAAAACTCCAAGGCAATGGTTCCAAGAATTTCATAGTGTTATATCATGTAGTACAAAGATATGCTCAAATATAGAATATGCTTAGATTGAATGATATGCAATAACACTTGCTATTGAAGAAATAATGTTTAGAGTAAAGTGTTGATCCCGAGAGGAGCTTTTAATCCTAATGAAATCCCGTTTCACTTTTTTGTCAAATTATAAGGATTATCCTATCAAAACTAAAGAGAATTATTTTATAATAAACTATTGTATAGCTTAAAATGAAAATTCAATAAATGAAAATGTCTTAAATTTATGATGGTGAATGATTCAACATTTTCTTAAGTTAACACTTCAAAGTTATGTTGTGAATCAAAGCATATGAACTCTTAGATCTCAATCAAGCTTGTAAGAGTTTTAAGCAGGGCTCCTTTGACTCCAAAATCATATTCATTCTATATATAGGCATGAAAGATTCTTAATTCAAATCTCCTATTTATTCAATATTTTCTCTATCAAGGAATTGAATAATAATATATTTTAAGTATAAACATAGCAATTGCAAAAACTAATTTGAGAAAGGAAGTAGTTAAAACAATATTCAACATTGTATATTATAGAGTATACTTAGGGAATACATGAATCAGAAGATATCACGAGTCTAAAATATAAAGATTAGCCAACCATGAAATTGAATTCATAATAAATAGCAATCATTTTCTACAAAAATAAAATAAAATACAAGAGTTAGTCTGTGTAAGACTACACCCATAATAGCTTTTTCCAGGAAATTACAACCAATGGTGACTTTTTCAACCACTCCATTATGCACAATCTCTTCCTGCACTTCTTTCTTGCTCTCACACTATCTTGATTATAAAATAAATGGCCAACCATAACAATTTTTGATAAAAAAACTATTTATATTAAGTATAAAAACTACATATAATGCTATTGTGGTTGAATAGTTGATGCCACGGTGCTTCAAAATGACCTAGCACTTTAACACTACTTACTTGTCCCCACCATGATGCTAGGTTAGATTGACATAATGCTTCCAAAATTAACTAGTCTAACTTCCCCACCATAATAATGTGGTAATTTGGAAATGTGGTGCTCCTTTAGCACTATAGTATCAAATCACTTGTGCATTTGGTGATGCTGATTGGTGTTGGGCGCTCAGGTGGTGGGATGATAGCATGGAGTTAATCCTAATTATTCAAAAAATAAATCTGTTTCATTGATATTTTCTTCACCCAGAACATTGTTGGCGCTATAGTAATGTTTTTTTTTTTGATGGAAATGCCAAATGCATTAAAATAAAAGAAGAAAAGAAAACAAACAAGCCTAAATACAAACTACTAGGTGATAACACATCTATCACCGTCCTCCTTCAAAATAGACATAAAACATGGAGGAACATTATTACCCAAGAGGTGATAAAAAAAATCACCTTCTAACGCTAAGTTGGCACAATAATGTGCTAACTTATTACAATTTCTGTAACAAAAATTAAAAATGAATGAACCAAAATCTTTAAGGAAAGATAAGTCTTCAAGTTCATTCTCAAAATGACTCCCATCAGCCTTTTTCACCAAATGTTGAAGATACTTGATAATATTTGCATTATCTCCCTCTATTATTATTCCTTTCGCTTCCATCTTCCATTCTTTGATTACCACCTTCAAATGTTGAAAAGCCACCAGCCCCAATGCTCCTATTTCCCAATGATTGCAGCTTACACCAAATGCTGATAGTAACATCCCTTTTTGGTCTCTAAAAACTCCACCAATTCCTGCCTTATTAGACTGTAACCGAGCAGCATCAAAGTTGAATTTAATCACTCCACCAATCCCTGCCTTATTAGACTGTAACAGAGCAGCATCAAAGTTAAATTTAATCCATTCGGGAGGAGGAGGGTACCAATAAGAATTATTCAGCCGAAGTTGGTTAGTACCCCAGATTTCTGATTTTAGATTACATTTTAAAGCATTGGATGCTATACTGATAGCATTGGGTGCAATGAAACTCACGCCGTATTCTTCAACTCCATGCTTGACCCAATTTCTTCTTTTCCAAGTAACAAACACCATAGAACAAAACAGATTACCAACAAATATATTTCTTTTAGAATAAACCTTCATTGCTAATAAACAATGTACTAACGAATTAGCCATTGGATTTTTGAACCCCCGCTCCTTCAGCTTGGCTGTAACCAAAATAATCACAGAACAATTGCCTACCACATGATTGCTATTTTCAATATCCAAACAACTCCTAGGATAAGAGTTGTTATTTATCAATCTTCTATAAAATAAAAAATCATTAGTAGGTAATGCATTGTTGAGAAAACACCACCAAAAGCATTCAACCTGTGGAGATAGCTTGAACTTCTTGAACCATTTGATTTATTCCTTCTCTTCATGAATTCTATTATTCTTAGTCGACATTGCCAAGATTGTGTTCCCAGATAATTTCAACATGAGTTCTAATTGATCGTTACAGTTTTTATGAATTTGTAATAAAGAAATATTCTCAACCAAATCCTATCCAAACCATCTTCTTAACATTGTGAAATTCCAGCTTCCATCATTAATAAATTCCTATAAGTTTGGCAATTCTTCATAAATTACCGCCAAAAAGGTTGGCCACTTTTGAAGACATTTGTTTAAAATCCAAATGTCTTTCATGATATCAAATGAAGCTCTAGAACCAATCTTCCATCTCACCAAAGATTTAAAGCTTTCGTGCCATTTATGAGGATTTTCCAAGTAATTGAACTGCTATTCTTTATTTTAGCATTCCATAAATCCCCATATTTAGCTCTAATTGTTTTGTTCAGTAAAGAATCAGGTTTTTTGAAAAATCTCCATGCAAATTTGGCTCTCAGAGAACAAGAAATTGTTGCAGATGAACTAAGGCCCCTTCCACCATCTGAAGTTGGTTTGCAAAGCTCTTCCCAGGACTGATAATGCATAGTTTCAATTTCCTCCAGTCTTTTTCCAAATAAAGTCTCAACAAAGTTTGTGAATTTTCCTCAAAATATTCATTGGAACCAATGAATGAGATACAAAAAAATAGGAATGCCTTGCAACATAGATTTTACCAAAACAATTCTTCCTGCTAATGATATGAAATTATTCCCCCAAACATTAAGCTTGCAAGCAATTTTATCAATAATGTTTAAGAAATCCAATGTCATCATTCTCCTACAAGTCATTTTAATCCCAAGATAGATAATCTCCTTCACTTCTATAAATTTGAAAATTTTAAGAATTATCTTTATGTTTCTCCTTCCCACCATTTTTCTGAACAATACATGAGATTTGCCTCTATTAACAGCTTGTCCTTTCCATGAACAATTGTTTGAAATAATTATCCTGATTCTCCTCACCTGATCAATTTTGGCTTCCGAGAAAAATAGAATATCATCCGCATACATCAAGTGTCTTATTCAAGGAGCATTTGGAGCCACTTTAATTCCCAAGTCTTTCCCGTTGCAATGAAACTCCTCAGATAATAATTAAGAGAAAAGAAGGAAAATATATGGAGATAGAGGGCAGCCTTAATGAAGCCCACTTTTAGCCTCAATCCAATCCGACTTTGTACCATTCAACAAAATAGTAAATTTTGGATCCATAATACATTCCAAAATTAGATTAGCAAATCTACTAGGAGAGCCAAAATAATTCAAGACTTGCTTGATAGTCAGCCAAGCCATACTATCATAGGCCTGTTCCATATCAATTTTAATAGCAATTAATCCATTTTGAGCTTTGGACAATTTAAAATTGTTAAACACTTCATGTACCAAGAAGATATTGTCTGAAAATGATCTTCCTTTAATGAAAGCCATTTGCTCCTCTGAAACCATTTTGTAAATTACATTCATAAGCCTATTTAAAAAGATTTTAACAATCTTCTTATAAACAGACACACATAAACTGATTGGACGGTAATGAGAAGGAAGAACTGGATTTTTAATTTTGGGAATTAGAACCACCATAGTCTTCTTCCTTTTTTCACTCATCTTCCCATGAATGAAAAAATATTGGATCGCAATCCAAACAACCTAACTAATAACTTTCCAATAATGCTTAAAAAAATAATAAGTGATCCCATCCATACCTGGGGCAATGTTCAAACCATGTTCTCTTACAACAGCCTCCACTTCCTGGAAAGACAGACCCGACTCCATACAATTTGATTCTTTTGAGCTTAGTTTGTATAGAGAGTTAGGCCAACCAAATAATTTACAATCCCTTTCCCTGCATTTGTTTTTAAAAAAATGCATCAGTATACTCTCTATTTCATCTTGAGAATCAACCAAATTACCTTGATTATTCTTCATTTGATGAATAGCATTAGAATTTCTCCAGCCATTAGCCACCGCATGAAAGCATTTTGAATTATTTTCCCCTTCACTCCACCATTTGACTTTAGCTCTTTGTCTCCACCAAGTGTTGATCCTTTCAAGTGTAACGTTTAGCTCATACACCTTTGCCCGAAGCAACATTAACTTTTCCTCTGCTAGTCCATTGTTAAACTCCTCCAATTGAAGATCAGTCACTTAGCCATTAATTTGTCTTTTAATTCAGACAAACTTTTCATTTTTTCTCTACTCCAGAATTACAGAGCTTTTAGAGTTCTATCAAATTTTGAATTCATTCTTTCCATTATATTTCCTTCATACCCCATGTTCCATACTTTCTAAATGATAGCAGCAGATGCTGGGTAAGATACCCAGACATCTTCAAACCTCCGACAATGTTCCTTTTTCTCAAAAGAATTGAAGATCTTCAGGTTGATCGAGCAATGATCTGATGCAATCCTATTCAAATGTCTGGTAGCAGCTTGGGGGATAACTTGAAGAGCTCCAGTATTTAACAAGCATGTATCTAGCCTCTCAAGTATTCTTGCACTTTTGCTTTTGTTGTTACACCAAGTGTACCTTGGTCCAACAAATCCAATTTCATTGTAATAATTCAAATTCATAAAATTTTCATTTCTAGAGGTCTTAGGGAAAATTTGAACTTCTTCCCTCCTCTTTTTTCAACTAGAGATAAGAAATAATTAAAATCTTCCCCTATAATAAAGGGAAGATTGTTGCAAGGAATTGATTCCAAAAACTCCCATAAGCTTCTCTTGCTATACAAATCACATTCTGCATAGATAGTAGAAATCAGCCACTTTTAATTATTCTTCAAAGATATCAGTTCCTCCACTACACATTGAGAGAAACTTTTTAAAACTGAGAACATAACTAAATCTGTCCTCCCCATAGTCGTAATGCCTCCTGGTTGTCCATCAGACAAGAAGAGAAAAACATCTCAATTGTTCCCCAAACTTTTACATACTTCTTCTTTATCAGAAGTAGCAATTTTTGCTTCAAATAAGCCAACAACAAAACATCCCATTCATTTACAACATCTTTCAAATAAAGAGAGGACTCCCTTTTGTTGACCCCTCTACAATTCCAAAAGAGAATAGAACTCATTTGAGCACCGAGGGGGAAGGACCCCCGATTCTCCTCCTGCTCCCATTTTCATTCCTGTTAATTCTCATTGTAGAACTAATCGGGACCAAACATTTGATCTCCTTTCTTAGTTTGATTTTTTAATTCACTGATAGAGAAACTACACTCTATCTACTGCAGTTCTAGCAACTTTCTCTGTACAAATTCCATTTTCTATTACCACTTCTCTATTGCCATCCTCCATACAAATTGTTATTTTAATTTTCCTTCTTCCAAAATAGAGCTTACATTCTTATTTTCATTATTAGTAATCACCTCATCCTCTTCCATACCATCCAGTAACCTGAATATTTTGCTATCTGATATGTCATCATTTTACTTTTTTTGAACTTTGTTTTTGCCTTCATCACGATCACAACGACCTAGGTTCTTCACCTTGTATGTTTCCAGTTTATCTCCACTAGCAGTTAAGTGTGCCACCAAATCTTACTCAACATATCTTTTACTTACATCCTCACTTCTTTCTAATGATCTGTCATTAGCTATCCAAGATTTTGGAACATACACATGCTTCTTATGATTCATCTTTGTCTTCATCATTCTCTTCTGGTTAACATGGATCCATGGTCCATAGTTATCATGTTTTTCCACTTCTCATTTTTTGTCAATCTGTCTACCACCTTCTGAATTTATAGCTCTTTCACATTATTTTGATTACTGAACATATCTTCTCCCTCCTTGATCTTGCAATTAACGAGTAAATGACCAACCTTTTCGCATTTGTAAAAAAAGATGATATCTTCTCATACTCTACCTTTTGAAAGAATCTTCCATCTCTTCCCTCCACATAGACTCCCAATGGTAATTGTTTATCTAATTCAACCCTTACAGATATTCTCGCAAATTCACATCTTCCCCATTGAAACATGTTGCTGTCAAACATAAGCGGCGTCCCTACGAGCGATGCAATCCTTGCAATGTTGGTCTCATCCCAATAGTATAGTGGAAGATTAGGCATTCTTATCCAAATTGGAGAAGAAAGGCCCTTAAGTAAAGTTGGAGAAAATTATGTAGACCATCTATCCATTCCCACAACATGACCATTAACGAACCATGGTCCTCCTGCTAAAACCTCCTCCATTGCATTTAACGAATTGAAAGAACACAAGATCCATCCTGATCCCATCACCATCATATAAAATTTCCCAATGTGAGTCCATTGCCATCTCAGTTAAGCTCCTATTAGGTGACTGGGGATTTCACAGCCAAATACTTTTACCACTAATGAAAATTTAAGCTTCTCTACATTAGCTATAATATTAGGCTCATGAAGTTTCACCGCTACACCATCTTTCGACATGAATAAATCTTTCTCAGATAGATTTATTTTAATGTGCTATAGTTTGACCCATGGATTAGGTTGTTCAGCGATATTGTGATTAGCCTTATGCCAAACTTCTTTTTCAGCAATTTCACAAATAGTGTTTGTGTCATCCATACTCTTTTTGATTGAAGGGACTCCTTCCATAGGTGACATTATTTTTGACACCATATTGCCAAATTTATTCACAATCAGATTCATCCCTATTGACGATGAAGCTTCACGGTCGATCTTTCCTGGAATTTTGATAGAATTAGGAGTTCTAACTTCACCATTATTGATCACTGGCTTGCCTTTCCACTGACTTGATCTCTTTCTTTAACTGGGGTATCCGCTGGCTCCCTGATCACCAACAGATAACAATCGCCTTGTATCTCCTTCAGAAGATGCCTATTTTTGCTTATAGACACCTGGTCCTCCATTCCAAAAGCTTTCTAGTCACAAGAGACAGTGACTGAAGAGCCCACTGGCATATCCGTAAAACTTGCCAAACGATGAAGAGGATGAAATTTTGAAAAAACTCACCGAAATCCTAGACTTTCTCTCTCTACTTTTAGTTTCTTAGAAAATTGATCTTCAACCTGGGCTACATTAATGTTATGTACAACATTGTAGTCAAAGTTTATTTATAAATTTCTTGAGAGTATTAGTTCCATGGTGCACTAAAATTGGCATTATGGTGCAAAAGTTTAGCATTAGGAATTTTGGTCTCCCCTGATTTTCATATTTCAACCCATTTTACTTAACTTTCATGTATAATAACAAAAAAAAAGTATTTCTATAGAAAACATATGTAAAATTTAGAACAAATATTTCCACTAATAAGATATCATCACAAGGGATGCCCTTGAAACTATTTTTATAAGAGGAAAGTTAGATAGAAATAAAGCATTACATGTCTACCTAAAGTATTCCTTTTTAGGAGAAGATTCAATTTTACAAATCATTATATCTGGTGAACCTAAAAAAAATTAAGAAAGTAAGTTGATTATAGTGCTTAGCATACATAAAAGAAATTTTGGATGGTCTATGGCTAATATTTAATGGATTATTTATTCCATATGCATGCATAAGATCCTTTTAGAGGAAGCTTGTCAACCTAAAGCTAACACACAAAGAAGGTTAAATTTAACCTTTACGGCCCTAGTTATATTGGGGTGACGGTGGGTTTCAGGTCTATTATTATATGTGCCAGTTCCCTTTTTATGGCTACTAAAGTTTTGGATATTGTTTGGGCCCAGCTTTTGTTACCTCCATCATTTGTGTATATTTTTGGTTATGGATTTTACCTATCTTCTTTTTGTTGTTGTTTGGTATTTAATGGTTTGGGTGATTATTAAGAATGGTGGGTTTAGAATTTGTAGTTATTACAACACTTTCTTGATATCATTGTGTTTTTTACATATGTTAACAACTTATGTGGGGTTTTGTATGCTATGGTTAACAACAATTTTTTCTGTTATCTTTGGTAAGCTTAGCTATCCTATTGTTTTGTTATTTTGGATCTTCACTGATATCTTCTTCTTGATGGGTTGGTTTTCTCCTTACTGTTAGTTAGGGTCCTGCTCCTGGCCATGGATGGTTTTGATCCAAGATTATAGTAACTTTGTTAATTATCTTTTTTTGTAAATTGTCAGCATTTCTCTTCACATTTTTGTAATTTAGATACTATTTATTTCAATTTATTGTATGAAAATTATTTGATCTATTTTTTGATGAAATTTTATATTACTTCTGGCATGAGGAATATGATTAGTTATGATAGAACCTTCTATTTGCTATGCTACTCCTTTTCTTCTATATTTTTTTGTTTGCAGATTGCTAGTGTTCTTTTTTGGGATGATGATCTATTTAATAAAAAGATGGGAACTAATGCTATTCTAATGATTTTTTTTATTTTTTTGGGTGTCAACTGATTTCCACCCTAACATGTACCTAGGTCATTTTGTACTTGTGTTTGTAGGGACCTTGAGCTCTTAGGTTTTAATTTTGATTTTTTTTTGTAGCTCTTGGGAACATTAGTGCACTCAAGGTTCCTTTTAAAGACCTTACACTATTTTGTTTATATTAACATGTAGGCTTATTATGGGTCTCCATTAAAAAAATCTAACCATGAATGAAATTATGAAGAATCAAATTCTAAAATGGAAATGGTTAAATGCACGCAAAATTTATAATATTTCTGATAGTGATTGGGATATGATTTGTTGGGCACCCTTTCTACTATTTCTTGGATTGTTATTTTTGATACCATCATATTTTAATTACCCCAAAAGATTAGGATAAAAAAAATTCATAAGTCCTTTAAAAAAATTTCATTTAAATGAATGCCCTTTTGATTGTGTGCCCCTATAACATTTCAGCAATAAATGATGTTTATGTTTTGTGATGCAATATTGCATGGCATTAAAACTTGATGAAAGATTTTCAATTTTTGGAATAACTTTTGATGTTAGTCTTGATAACTTAGAATTGTTATTAACAATATTTTAGGAACAAACCTTGTGTTAAATTAGAAAAAATTGTTAGTTTACTATAATGGAAGTTATTGTCCTCGGACATAAAATCTCTAAGATGGGTATGGAGGTCGATATAATGAAAATCATATTGATTAAGAAGTTTCCACCTTTAACTTCTTTTAAGGAAGTCCATAACTTTCTAGGTTATGATGTATTTTATAGGCATTTAATTAAAGATGTCTCAAAAATTACTAAATCATTATGCTATTTACTCAAGAAGAATATACCATTTAAATTCAATTCTAATTACTTAATAATATTTAATATACTTAGCAAGAGCTTTGTTACTACACCTATCTTCATTTCACCTTAAGGGTCTCTAAAGTTTGAATTGAGGTGGGTATGAAGGATTATGCCATTAGAGAAATATTAGGAAAATGACAACATGAAAATATTTCATCCTATTTTTTATGCTAGTTGAACAATAAATGATGCATAAACTAATTACATAACAACAAAAAAATATTTGCTATCAATAGTCTTTACTTTTGAAAAATTTATAACTTTTTTAATCGACACATAAGTGATTATTTTATAGATCAATTTACCATCAAATATCTATCATCCAAAAGAAGAAGTTAGGCATAGACTAATTAGATGGAGCTTATATCTACAAGAGTTTGATTTACAAATTATTGATAGGAAAGTATATTAAAATCAAGAGGCCAATTATTTATATATGTTAGAGAGAGAGGATTCTGAGCATAATGATTATGAAATTACAAAATTATTCCTTAATGAAAATTTATTTTCATTGTGTTCATTATGTGTGCCTTATTAAGCTGACAGTGTTAACCTTGTTGTTCGTAAAGTAAAACCTTTTATTTTGTCTTACACATAAAGATACAAAATTATGCACATTACAAAATTATATTCTTAGGATTAGCCTTACTTATTTAGGAAGTGCTGAAATCAAATCATTAGGTTGTGTGTCCTAGAAAATTAGATTGAGCCCCTTATTAGTCAATGACATGATTTTGAGCATGGAGGGCATTTTAGAGGTTTTAGAACTGCCTCTATGATCCTTTCTATGTAGATTTTATTCACCTATACAATTTAAATAAGTTAATTATTATGTTAAAAGATTTGATAGAAGTCAAAGGATAGAAAATATCACTAAAAAAAATAATTTTCCCTTTAATTAAATTTTAGAAGTTGAGACTTTTGATGTTTGGAGATTAAACTTCATGGGTCCTTTTGTTCAATTCTATGAAAGTCATTAAATTTTGTATTTGTTGATAATGTGGTTCTTACTCTTATATGATGTGAATTCCAAGTTAAAAAACGTAAATTAATTCCAAGTTTTAAACTCACTTCTAAGTTCCAATCCTAAACTTTGAAGCCACTTGAAATTCCTTTTTGTGCTAGCTTAAAACCTTAGATGAAGCCATTTGGTTTGTATTTGAACAATTACATATTTAATAGTCAACTCCTTAGAACCTCCCTAATCTTCTTAGTAAGACCCAATGCCCTTCCAAGCCCAGAACATAAACCATAAAGAGTAAAACAAAAACATTCAAATATTTACAACCCATGCACCTCAACAGGGAATTTTGGTTCAAACATCTTTGTAATTCTTTTGAAATGGTTTGATCTTGTTCATAATCATTATTACAATGATTTTAACCCATTAATGCTTGTGATCAACCTAGGTTCTCCAATTTTGACCAATGTAACCCTTAAACTCTAATATATGAAACATATTATAAACATTGATATTGGCCATAATACTGATCTCTATGGTTCCTACATATGCCAATTAGGATTTATAAACAAATTTGGACCCATGGTTGGCCATTAATGTACAAATTGACCAAATGGATCCAATTTGATCTAAAACTTAAATATATGTATATAATCTATTTTAAAGTCAACCAATGTACATTAAACCTTTCAAATTATCAGTCAAACATGTTTGTGTGCGTTGGAACACATGGTGATCCATGGTTGAAAAACTCTATAATGAAATGACCATTTCATGCATTTCATTATATGTAGATCTTGACATGCCCTCAAACAACTTCAAATTATTAACATAAACCATTTTAAACCTAATAGACCCATACATTATGTATGGTAAACCATTATTAACCAAGTCAACATTGGTTGAATAATTATCACATATGGTCTCCACCTTTGATTTTAACCCACCTTTATAGAACCATAAACCACAAATCATGAAATAGGTCCATTAAGTCATCTAGAGCCTACCCAACCCTTGTGTCCACCTAGTTTACCTAATAGAGATAACCGAAGTGAACCCAAAGTGGTCTCCTTGAACCTTTTCTCTCCTTAAGTGACTTTTTCCCAAACTAATGCCTACATAGCATAGATATATTTCCTGTGCACCTACCCCAACAAGCCCATCCCAAAAGCTAGCTTGGGGTTGCCAAATTTTCTAACAAAGGCTTAAAAAATTTTAACTTCTTAAACCATATTGCATCCGAAGTCTAATTGAGTTGATCTAATGCATAACCTCTCTTCCCCTTATCCTAGTAGTAAACCTTGCCAATCCCTTACCATACCCTACCTAAGCTGGTTAGAATCCTCAAGAAACTAAGCTTATTTGTAATGGTTCATTTGTAACTTCCTACTTAGCTAAACACATTCCTCTTATCTTCTATGAACACTTTCTAGAGTCCTATTGAACTATCCTAAACCACTCCAATGTTTTTGTATAGCATAAGGTGTCTATAATTTTAGCTACATACAATTTTTAAATGGTTATAAATACTCCAATTATCAATATCTAGCTCTTGATCTTGATTCCCTAACCTTCATAAAAAGTTCCTAAGCTTCCCTTGAGTTTCCCCAACCATGTAGTAGTCTCCAAGCTATAGTGACACCTTTCTAACAAAATTCCATATTTAATTCTAGCCCTCGTTTGGCCTTACTATTCAAAGGAAAAATGTTCCTTGGATTGAACTGACGCTATAGCATTTAAAATCCCCACGACATTCAAATCATTAGTTTGATGGATTCATATCCTTGGATCCCCACTAAATTAAACTGGTAGGCGTCTATTAAGTGAATTGGGTGAATTGAGAGAAATTAATAGTTGACCTACATTTAATGCTGGAGGTTAAAGAGAAAACCTAGACAATACATTCCATTTAAATTTGCAAGATGTTCTCAACTTTGTCAGGTCATATCCATTCAATCTAGCTTATGGTTCGAGGCATTAGATCCCTACAATCCCAACCATGTTAAGATGTCTTAAATTGATAATTTTGTGTGAAGGAGGCCCACATGCACTTAAATAAACAATTATAATGCATACTCTATTAAAGTTCATGCACAATCAACCTGTCGGCTATGTAAATACTCATTTAAATCCAAATGATGGGATAAATTTTATAAAATGTCTCAATGAATATGAATCAAAATTAAGTAAATAAAATCTCTATGGATTTAGATTTCAAATCCCTATCCAATTAATCTAGAAATAAGGCAAGAGTTGATGGTTATGTTGTGCTCTCTATCGACTTGGAGGCGATATAAGGTTTTCTCTCAAGTGATATTTTCTCCTCGCTTCTAGCATGGCTTTTTTTTGTTTTTTCTCTATTTTTCCTTCCTTGTTATTTGCTTCATTTTTCTTGCAATTTGTTTTTAGGTTTATTTTAGGTAAGCTGGCTTTTGGAGATGACGACTCCATGATCATCTATCCCTACATCTTCCTAATTTTCGGTTGGCAAATCTCAAGTTCTTAAAGTGGTTTTAGCATGCTCTTCATCTTCTTGTACTAAACTTCAATTTGTGTGAACATATTTTAAAGGTTGTCCGGCTTTGATGTTTGATGATTCCATTATTTTATAGCTAGTTGTTCCTTTTGCTTTTACTTTTGAAAGCAAGTTTTTTCTTTGTTGTCCTAATCTGGATCTTATATAAATGTTTTTTATTAATCTGAAGCTTTCTAGCTCTTTTCATATCGGTTTATTGGATCTGCGACATATTGCAAATTAACTTAGTAATGATCTGGATTATAGTCATATTCTCTTAAGTAGATCTTACTACATTCAAGCTTGTCAAATGAGATTACTCAAATGGACATTGGATTTTGATGTTCGTCAGGAATCACTTATTGCTCTTGTGTAGATCTCCTATCCGAATCTGAGATTTCTTTTTTTTTTTTTAATTCTTAAATTTTATTTGGACTGGCATTATTTCTGGTAGGCCTTTGTAGATAGACCAAGTTATGTCCTCAATCTCTTATCTGTTTGTAGCTCATGTTTTAGTTGAGTTGGTTATTTCTAAGAATCATCGTAATGAGATTTAGATTGGTTCGGAGTTGAATGGTTATTACCAAAAAGTTTACATTGAAAATTTTACCATTTTTTTGCTCTCAATATAAGATGCATGGTCATGGGTTAACTGAGTATTACAGGTTACATCCCCATCTCTAAAAGGACAAGGAATCCTCCAAACAATTGCATGGAAATACTATCCCTTTGTTTAATCCTAATAATGTGATTCCTAATATTGAACCGCTTTCCACCCATATAGATGTTACAATTCATGATCAAGGAGAAAATGTTAACTCTACTTCTTACGTGGCTCATGATTGTCAAAATGTAGATCAGCAGATATTGGAAATTACAACTAATAAGAATATTGTGTCATCTTCTACTATTAGTCATTGTGCTCTTAACATAAACTTGTATGATATTGACTTTATGATGCTACATAAAAGTTTCTCTAAAATTATGCCTACTCAATCTATTGTTAATGACCAGGAGGATGGCCAAATCTGTATGGTGGAAGGTAATGTTGGTAGTGACTTGAGTAATAAAAATAATTTGCAGGATGGTTGCATCTTTGAGGTGGGTGAATTGCCTCATAACATGAGGTAGGCCGGTATGATCAATGATAGTAAGCTTCCCTTAAATTTTCATTATCATAGTGATGATTTTATTGATATGGAGGACATGGATATTATTGCTAAATGGATTGCTAAAGATGATAATAACCTATTTATATTATGTTTTAAAGTACGAGAGGTAGGATTAAGAACATCATTTTATAATCTCCTAGAACCACCCATTCACATACTTCTCAATAATATTATTTTTATGTTTAATTCAATTAATTGGAAAGTTAAGGGCATTAGGTGTCCCTCCTTTAGGTTAAGAGTTAAGAACTTATGCCGTGTTTATAATGTTTATATTCTTATATTGCTTGAACCTCTTATTTCCTCTACTAAATTACTTGGTACTGCTAGATTTTTGGTTTTATGTACGCTATTTTGAGTGTGGCTAATAAGATTTGGGTGTTATAAAAGAAACCTATTAGAATTGATATTATTTGAGATTTCACTCAAGTGCTACATTGTAATATATAAGTTTAAAATTACATTATTATGCTCCTTTTTTACTATGCTTCTTCTCAGTATACTAAAAAATTATTATGGGAACAACTCAACAATTTTTATAGTATTTATAACTTACCTTAGCATTTTAGAGGTGATTTTAACAAAATTTATAATCCTTCTTAATAGATAGGGGGTTATTCTCCTACCTATTGTTAAAGAGTTGCTATTTGCATATTTTACATTCTTCCAACTTGTATAGTTTTGATGATTTCAAATATTATTATTTTATGTATAGTTATCTCCTAACACTTTTTGGAAGAGTTCTTTTTGCTCTTGTGTATACTAACATTTCAGAAAAATCAAACTCGAGACTACAAAGACTTCAAATAAAATTCAGCATGAGATATTTTGTTTATTTAAAACTTGTATTTTTCTTTGAGTTAAGCTTGAGAGGGAGTGGTTATAATTGAGTGAATACACACACACACACTTTATGAGATCTTGAGAAATTTGTATAGATCATACGGGACGAACATAATTCGTACGGGACGATCAGGTCAGTTATCTCCTCGTAAGAGCAATGGAACAATCAGAAGCTGAAGAAAATTTTTCTAAGTCCTGATCATCTAGGATGAAGTGTATTCATCTTAGGACAAAATGTTCTCTGGTAAATTTTCGTTCAGAACAAAGTGTATTCGTTCCAGGACGAGTTGCTCTCTGGAGTAAAATCGTCCAAGATGAAGTGTATTCATCCCGGGACGATTTGCTCTCTGGAAAAATTTTTTTCGGATGAACCCATATTCATCCCAGGACGAAGTGAACCGACTCTAAAATGTTAGTGACGTTCTGTAGTTATTGGGAACCGACCTATGGAATAATCGTTTGTACCGGACGAACCTAGTTCATTTGGGATGATGTGTGTATACAAAGACATTTCATATCCATATATATTAGGTTCATTTCCAGCATAATTAAGTAAAATCATCAAGGATGATCCACGATCATAAGGGATGATCCAATGCATATTTAATTGATAATTCATAATATTTGGACGGTTTTTCTTGTCTCTCCATTATAAAGTCCAATTTTGACTGCCACCAAATCTTTTTGTCCACTGATCTTCATGCCTATTGAAAGATGAGGAAATGAGAGAGTGTATGAGAGTGTTTGAAGGAGGATTCTTACTACTGGAGCATGAAGGCTTCACTTGGTGTTCAAAGGTAAGAATCTTTACTTTTGATTTGTGTTTACTTCACTCATTTCTTTCTTTCTTCCAGATTTCTTATGAGAAGATCTATAAAGGAGATTCGATTCTCTGCTGACACTTGGAGAGTGTGAACAACCAAAGGATTCTCTACCCATACTTGGAGAGTGTGGACAACTGAAGGGTTCTCTTCCCACACTTGGAGAGTGTGAACAGCCGAAGGGTTCTTTGCCTATACCGGGAGAGTACAAAAGGATGACAGTTCTCTGCCAACATTGAGGATAGTGTAAAAGGATGACTATTCTCTGCCAACACTAGGGATAGTGTAAAAGGACGATGATTCTCTGCCAACACTAGGTATAGTGTAAAAGGACGACGATTTTATGCCGCATCGGGTAGTGGTGGAAAGAGTTTTTGTAAAGGCTTCTCTGCCTTATTGTGGGTGCTAGAGGAGAGTCACTAGTGGTATTAGTGCAATACTCGGAGGGTGCCTCCGAGTCACCCTCCGAGTTGTAGATGTAGGTCAAGTTTGACCGAACCACTATAAATCTTATGTCTTTTATTTTTTGTTGCTTTTTATTTTGTTGATTTTTATTCTAATTTGTGGTTGAAAAATGTATTTCTACAAAACTCATTAACGTTTATTTTTTGTTTTAAAAAAATTAAAAAAAGGGATTAATTTTTAATTACCAATTCACTCCCCCCTCTTAGTTAGACACAGGGACAAAAGCTTAGGTTTAACAACCTAATTCATAGTGATCGAGTTTCAACAAGTGGTATCAGAGCTTTGTTTCAAAATCATAAGTTTAGACTACTTTTTTATTAACATAGATTGCTATATTTGGAAACCGCAATACACCCGAGGGTTACTCTATAACTAGACCTCCACTGTTTTACAATATACCTTTTGATTTTTGGAAAACATGCATGTCTATATTTTTACAGTCACTTGATTATCGTATGTGGATCTTAGTTCAGGAAGGGTATACAAAACCAACTAGATTAGTTGACGGAGTTAGAGTTGAAACAACTTTTGCAGACTGGACGGTAGAAGAACGTGACTTAGCACAACTAAATGCCAAATGCTTGAATAGTTTCTTTTATGCTTTAAAATCAGATGACTACATGCGAGTTTCCACTTCTAAAAGTAGGAAAGACATATGGGATAGACTTTGTATAACTTATAAGGGGACTAATGAGGTTAAGCAATCTAGACTTTAATATCTTGTTGCATGATTATGAATTATTTTGCATGAAACCAAATGAATCCATTTCTTATATTTACATAAGATTCACACAAATAGTCACCTCTTTGCATGCATTGGGTAGGGAACTATCGAATGCTGAAATGGTTAATAAGATTCTTTATTATTTGTCAACTGCTTATAATGTAAAAATTACTGCAATTACAGAGTCTAAAGATCATAACATTTACTCAGTTGACAATCTTCTTGGTTTGCTAATTGCTTACGAGCAAGGAGTTAGCCAAAGAAAGATTGATGTAGGTGAACCACGAAGGGAGAAGAACATAGCACTTAATGTGGAAGAGTTTGAGAGTGAACACTCACAACCCGAGGATGAAGACGACATCGCATTAATGACTAGAAAATTCAGAAAATTTTTAAAGAGGAAGTAGAAGAGACGCCAGCATTGGAATAGAGGTAAATTTAATAGAAATGCCAAGGTATTAAATGATGTGATTTGTTATGAGTGTAGGAAACCTGATCATATCAAGACTGAATGCACAAAACTCAAAGTTACTCCTAACAAAGAGAAGGTAGAGGAGAAACCAATTATAAAGAAGGGCAAGAAGAAGTTTCAAAGAGCTTTCTAGGCGAACTCAGCTTCAGATTCATCAGAGACCGAGAAGGAAGAAGAAGTCACTAATCTGTTCTTAATGGCCGATAGTCTTGATCAGTCAGATCAAGAAGAGGTATGTGATTTAACCTATGATGAACTTTTTGAAGTTTTTGAACACATGCATGATGCATATAAGAAAATAAAGCAAATGCATGCTATTCTAAGTTTAGAGTTTGAAGAATTACAAAAGGAACATGAAATCCTTAGGAAAGATCATGCTTTAATTGATGATAACCACATGAAATTACTTGATGAGTTTGATGACTTGAATAGAAAACATGAAAATTTAAAATCATCCTATGCTAAACTTGAAAAAGATTTTAAAAATTTTAAGGATGAATCGGAGAGCAGGATTTATAGATCAAATTATACAAATTGAATTTTGGAATATATGAATTCATTTTACAAATTAATGATAAAAGCTCTCGAGGATAATAGGATACCCCATAAACTTGAAGATTTTACTAATCCTATTCTGTATCCTAAATTTATGCAATCCCTGAATAGACAGATGAATGGTATAATACTTAGGAAATCATTTTCAAAAGTAAAATGTAATAATTATGGATTGTTTGGACATATAGCTCACACCTGTACATTGAAGATGAAAATTTATTTGGTATGGAGACTTAAGATGCATAAACCTAGACATATCATACATGCATCTAATTATAAATTGCCAAAACAAGAACCCAAACTTGTTTGGGTTCCCAGGTCTAACGTTTAATAATTTTGTAGGATCACTCTCACACAAGACCTCGTGAGAGCATATGGTACTTGGACAATGGATTTTCAAAGCATATGACTAAAGATACTGCATAATTCATATCGCTGGAAGCCAGAAGTGGAGGCAAGGTTACACTTGGAGATAACACCACAAGAAAGGTCGTTGGATTAGGTATGATTGAAAATCATAAAAAATTTTACATTGAGAATCTAGTATTAGTAGAAGGCTTAAAGCATAACCTGTTAAGTATAAGCCAGCTATGTGATAAAGGATATTGTGTGAAAATTTTTCCTACTAGCTGCATATTAAGCCTAAATGATAAAGATGTTTTGAATGGTAAATGGATAAATAATATTTATATGTTAGACTTGAACTATATTCAATCTCCTACTACTTTTTGTTTGAAAAAAATATCTGATCAGTCATGGCTTTGGCATAGGAGACTTTGTCATTCTAGCATGAAAAATCTTAGAAAGATTACCCAAAAGAACTAAGTGAGAGGTATACCAAAACTAGACTTTACTAAGGACCACCTTTGTGATGCATGTCAATTAAGAAAGCAAGTGAAGTTCTCTTTTCAGTCCAATAAGGATCTTAGACTAGTAAACCATTCAAGATTTTACATATGGATCTTTTTGGACCAATTGGAACTGTGAGTCTAGAAGGGAAGGTATACAGATTTGTGATTATGGATGATTACTCAAGATTCACATGGGTTAGATTTCTATTTCATAAGAGTGAATCATTTGAGAAATTTAGAAACTTTTTGACTTGGATTCAAAAAAAACTAGGGGGTGAAATTATTTTTATACAAAGTAATCATGGAGGAGAATTTGAGAATGAGAAATTTAAAGAATTTTGTAAGGAGAAAGGAATCGATCACAATTTTTTTACACCTAAAACCCCTCAGCAGAATGGGGTAGTCAAAATGAAAAACAAAACATTAATAGAAGCTGCCCAAGCAATGTTGGCAGAATACTCACTTCTTAAATATTTTTGGGCTGAGGTGGTTAGCACTGTATGTTATGTTTTGAATAGGGTGAATGTGAGATCTAAACTAAATAAAACACCCTATGAGTTTCTAAAAGGAAGAACACCTAATTTGTCTCATTTGTATTTTTTTGGTTGCAAGGTATTCATTCATAACAAAAGAAAATCTTCCTTGGGAAAATTTGATCTAAAATCTGATGAAGGAATTTTTGTTGGATACTGAAGTGTTGGAAAATCTTATAGAGTATTCATTAGAAGAACTTTGGTAATTGAGGAGACTACACATGTTGTATTTGATGAATCTAAAAATATGGAAGAGCCAAATGTTGTAGAAGATGAGATTGAGATTAACTTCCAAAAGATTGAAAAAAGAAATTTGGAAGAAAATTTGGAAGAAAATGTGGAAGAAAATTTGGAGAAAACCCTTTGCCTAAAGATTTGAGATTTTCTAAAAACCATCCAAGGGAATTAATTTTAGGTGAACCAAGTGAGGGTGTAAGGACTAGGCGTGGATTAAACTAAGAAGTCATTCATTCAGCCTTCATTTCAACTATAGAACCCACAAATATTGATCAAGCACTTTCGGATGAACTTTAGATTTTGGCCGTGCAAGAAGAGTTGATTCAATTTGTAAGAAAATAAAAATTGGGAATTAACTACAAGGCCAAAGGATCAAAGTGTAGTTGGAACTAAGTGGGTATTCAAAAATAAAATGAATGACTCAGGAGTAGTCATTAGAAATAAGGCTAGATTAGTTGCTAAGGGGTATAATCAGATTGAAGGGATTGATTTTGAGGAGACTTTTTCCTCTATAGCTAGACTTGAAGCAATTAGGGTTTTGCTAGTTTTTGCCTATTTTAGAAGATTCAAATTGTATCAAATGGATGTGAAAAGTACCTTTTTAAATGGGGTAATTCAAGAAGATGTTTTTGTAGAACAACCACCTGGTTTTATAAATTCTAAATACCTAAATCATATTTTCAAGTTGAAAAAGGCATTATATGGAATGAAACAGGCACCTAGGGATTGGTATGAGAGGTTGAGCACATTCTTACTTGAAAGATCTTTTGAAAAAGGAAGTGTGTATACAACTCTCTTTTTAAAGAAATGTGGAAAGGATATAATCACTGTTCAAATTTATGTGGATGATATCATTTTTTTATCTTCAAATAAAAATCTTTTTGATGATTTTTCTAAAATAATTATTAGTGAATTTGAGATGAGCCTAATGGGAGATTTAAGTTACTTTCTAGGATTTAGCATTAAGAAAATTGAGGAAGGTACATTTCTTAGTCAGTCAAAGTATATTAAGGACATCCTCAAAAAGTATGAAATGGATAATGCTAAACCTATTAGTACACCAATGGTTTCCTCAGTTCAGTTGGATAAGGATCCTAAGGAAAAATTTATTGATCAAAAGAAATTTAGAGGGATAATTGGATCTTTACTTTACTTGTCTGCTAGCTGACCCGATATCATGTTTAGTGTTTGCTTATGTGTTAGAATTAAATTAGATCCAAAAGAATCACATTTGATAGCAGTGAAGAAGATTTTAAGATATCTGTTAGGAATTCAGAACTTAGGAATTTGGTTTCCTAAGTTTAGCTCTTCATTTAAAATAATTGGTTATTCAGATTCTGACTTTGTAGGTTGTAGGGTGGATAGAAAGAGCACTTCTGGAACATGTCAATTTATTAGAAATTCTCTAGTCTCTTGGTCCAGTAGAAAATAAAATTCATTAGAACTATCTACTACATAAGCTGAATACATTGCATTAGGAAGTAATGTGGCACAAGTTCTTTGGTTGAAACAACAGTTAATTGATTTAGGATTAACTATAGGCACTATTCTAATTTCTTGTGATAACACTAGTGCTATTTATATTTCTAAAAATCCTATTCAACATTCAAGAACCAAATATATAGACATAAGGCATCATTTCATAAGGGATCATATATCCAAAGGAGAAAATGAACTCACTCATGTTTCTACTGAAAATCAACTTGCAGACATTTTTACAAAACTTTTAGCCTTTGATACTTTCAGTGCATTAAGAACAAGGCTTGGTGTTATTGATTTGAATGCTTAAATGAAAATATTTTTGTAACATTGATATTTGTTTACAAGTTAATGTGTTTGTGTGTTTTTATGTGTTTATGAACTTGTATGTGTGATTTTCTTTATTTAGAGTTTGTGTTTTTTCGTTGTTTTATGTTTTTAGTGTTTTTCTGTTTTAGTTTTTTGATTTAGTGAAAAATTTGAAAATTTGAGTGACAATCATCCGGGATGAAATTTTTTCATACGGGACGATTGTGTAGTGTGTCAATCTGTCAAATTTAGAACCATTGGAGTGCAGTTTTTAGTGTTTTATTGTCACTTCATCTATATGATCGTCACAATCATCTGGGATGAAATGTTTTTCAAACGACGGGATGAATGAATAAAGCGGTTGAATGGATAAGGTAGTTTTTAATATGAGTTTCATACGTACGAACCTTTTGTTCGTCCGGACGAATAAATGTCGGTTCGATGTAGGGGACGGTTTTAATTGCCATTAAAATGATCATAAGTTCTGATCGTCCCAAGATGAACACGTGTTCGTCTGTACGACCAGTCTGGTCAAAAGTCTATACGAAAGGATGCTTCGTAAGTTGTGTTGATTACGAAAAGCTGTTTCATTTTGACGTATTGGTTCATTCATACGAAATTTTTTTATATGGGACGAATCAAAAAATTCGTACGGGATAAAATTTTTTTGTCTAGTACGAACGTGTCATTTTCAATAAATAGAAGGGCTTTTGAACTTAACAGTCACACTCAAAACTTCACTTTCAATCTCTTTAGTACTCTAGATCTTCTTCCAAATGGAAAGTTCAAGTAAGAGACAAAAGATTCTGGCAAAGAAACCACATAAAAATTCTTCTAAGAACCTTCTTTCCATAGCGAATGAGGAATCTTTTTCTAGGTTTGTCTCAGCAAAGATCACACCCTCTAGAATCCTAATCCAAGAACAACTTACCTTTCAGGTGATGAACTTATTTGCTTCAACACAGTTTTATTTTATCCTTACCCTCGTCTATCTCTAAAATAAAGAAACCTTTCACTACTTCCTCGCCAACATGTCCTTTAATTCTGACCACTCTATAATCCTTTCCTTTGTCTTCAAACAAAAAGTTGAAATCACAAGGCTGGCTTAGTAGCCTTTTTTGAATTTAAGGATAGAGGGAGCTAGAGCCTATCACTTGATCAACACTCATTATTATGCATGGTATGAAATTAATAATGTGATTAGATGAAATAATCTAAACAAACATGTGGCAAGAGTATACTGTCTCGTTCGAAATACACGTATCATCCAGCATGTCCTTAGAACTTCAATAATTCCTAAAGCTGGTGATAGAATCAACATTACCCATCTTCTTTCTATGGTGGCCTTCTTGATCATGACTAAAGAACCTATAGATGAAGCCCAACTTATCCTTGACAATCTTTATAGGCTGTCTAAAATTGGACATGTAGAGCATAAGAGAAAGAAGAATATCACCTTAGGACATCTAGTTGCCTAAATTTTGGACAAAGAAATACAATTTGGTTCATCCTGATCAAGAGTTTGAAGAACCTCTCTACTACAACAACGGATCATTTAGAGCAATCTTCAAAGAAGAGCCAAGTAAAACACATGTCATTAGTGCTACAGAGGAAGAACCAGAAACTGCACCTGCACCAGCTAATGAACCAAATTATTAGGATTTGGTTAAAAGATTTAATCGTATAGAGACTCATTTTGATCAACATTTTGATCAAATTAAGACTCATCTTCAGTAGTAGGCCGCACAATATCATCATGACATGAATTTTAAGAGGGATCAGATGAGTGATATCAGTACCAATGTGCTTATGATGAGTACTTACTTTAACATCTTCGGTGGTGCACCTCCTCCTCCTCCAGATCAGGGTCTTTCTCAGTGATAGTTGCACTTAATTTTATGTATTTTCTATAGTTTATGTGTTAGTTGTTGTTATAAGTAAGTTTGTTGTATTTTCTTTTCTTTAGATGTTTAGTTTTTTTTTTTTGTATTGATATCCTGAGCGTAGATTGTAATATCTTCATAGTGATATCAATATATGTTCTCGTGTTTTAGCTTTAATGGTATTGAAATGTGTGTTAGCCTTTATGACAATCATTAGGTTTTTGATCTTAATAGTTCTACACTTTGAAATCCAAGTCAAAATTAAATTCATTAGAAAATCTAATTTTTTCTAAATTTAAGTTCTGCTTATAACTTGATATAATTAAAATTGTCAATTTCATGTCTCTTATTTAGACTACATTAATTCTAATGTTATTATTGCAACTATGATATTTTCTTATTTTATATTTCATTTATCAATAAATATTTATGCACTTAGAAAAATTTGAAATTTTTTATTATTGATTATGAAAAGATCAAAATTACTCTTGAAAAAATGTACAATGTACAAAAATTAAAAGGAATGCGTAATGGTTCGCAAGTAGAAAAAGAGGCACAAAATAAGCCCCAAAATAAAAAGATGCACAAAAATGTGCCAATAATTTTAAAAAGATGCACAAAGCACCACATGTGGTAATTATTTCTTTTCATTACCTTTTAATCTCTTAATTCAAATTGATCTACTGTAAATTTATATTCTGTCTAGAAATTTGAAATATACAAATTTTCTATTCATCCTTTTTGCAATTAGACTCTCAATCTAAGAGTCTAAATTGACTCATGTTTTTGATATATTCTTTCTATTATCAATGTTATATCTCTTTTTAAATTCTATGAATTAATATGATTTGCCTAATGTTTTAATTTTATTTGCATAACTTTTTTCAATCACTTTAAAGATTGAATTATCAAATGATTTTCATATGTCTGCTTACATTTCAAGTCTTTTTCTTCTTTACTTTTTGTTGTTGTCAAAAAGGGGGAAAAACTATTTGTATCATAATTTTGGTTCTATTTTATTCGTATTGTATGTGCGTGTGTCTGTTTTTTTTTTTAATGTGTTTTGTGTGTGTTGTATACGTTGTGTGTTTGTTTTATTTTTGTTTGTTGTATATTTCTAAAAATGACTCCTTATTTACACATGTTCATCAATTCAGAGGGAGTTTAGGAGATTTTTTGAATTTGAAAATTATATAAATAATAATTCTTTAGCCATCAGAAAAAGGGGGAGATTGTTAAATGAGTTGCTATTTGCATGTTTTACATTCTTGCAACTTGTATAGTTTTGATGATTTTAAATATTATTATTTTATGTATAGTTATCTCCTAACACTTTTTGGAAGAGTTATTTTTGCTCTTGTGTGCACTAACATTTCAAGAAAATTAAACTCCATACTACAAAGACTTCAAATCAAATTTATCATGAGATATTTTATGTATTTAAAACTTGTATTTTTCTTTGAATTAAGTTTGAGAGGAAGTGATTGAAATTGAGTGAATAAACACACAGACTTTAGGAGATCTTGAGAAATTTGTACTGATCGTACGGGACGAATATAGTTCGTACGGGACGAACATAGTTCGTACGGGACGATCAGGTCAGTTATATCCTCGTAAGAGAAATGGAATAAAAAAAGCTGAAGAAAATTTTTCTAAGTCCTGATCATCTAGGACGAAGTGTATTCATCCCAGGACCAAATATTCTCTGAAAAATTTTCGTTCAGAATGAAGTGTATTCATTCCAGGACGAGTTGCTATCTGGAGTAAAATTGTCCAGGATGAAGTGTATTCATCCAGGGATGATTTGCTCTCTAGAAAAATTTCATCCAGATGAACCCATATTCGTTTAAGGATGAAGTGAGCCGACTCTGAAATTTTAGTGATGTTCTATAGTTTTTGGGAACCGACTTATGGAATAACCGTTCGTACTAGACGAACCTAGTTCATACGGGATGATGTGTGTGTACGAAGTCATTTCGTACCTATATATATTAGGTTCATTTCCAACATAACTAAGTAAAATCGTCCAGAACGATCGACGATCGTACGGGACGATCCAATGTGAATTTACTTGATAATTTGCAGTTTTTGGACTATTTTTCTTATCTCTCCTATATAAAGTCCAATTTTGACCACCAACAAATCTTTTTGTCCACTGATCTTCATACCTGTTGAAATAAGAATCAAGGATAGAGTTAAGAGAGTGTACGAAGGAGGATTCTTACTACTGCAGCGTGAAGGCTTCACCTTGTGTTCAAAGATAAGAATCTTTACTTTTGATTTGTGTTTACTTCAATATTTACTTTCTTCCTTCTAGATTTCTTGTGAGAAGATCTATTAAGAAAATCCAGTTCTCTGCCCGCACTTGGAGAGTGTGAACAACCGAAGGGTTCTTTGCCCACACTTGGAGAGTGTGAACAACCGAAGGGTTCTCTGCCCATACTTGGAGAGTGTGAAAAGCCGAAGGGTTCTCTGCCTACACTGGGAGAGTGTAAATGGATGACGGTTCTCTGCCTACACATGGGATAGTTTAAAAGAATGACTGTTCTCTGCCAACACTAGGGATAGTGTAAAAGGATGACGGTTCTTTACCAACACTGGGGATAGTGTAAAAAGATGATGATTCTCTGCCTCACTGGGTAGTGGTGGAAAAAGTTTTTGTAAAGGCTTCTCTGCCTTGCTGTGGATGCTAAAGGAGAGTCACTAGTGGTATTAGTGCAGTACTTGGAGGGTGCCTTCGAGGAGTGGATGTAGGTCAAGTTTGACCGAACTACTATAAATCTTGTGTTTTTTATTTTTCGTTGCTTTTTATTTTGTTGATTTTTGTTTCTAATTTATGCTTGAAAAATCTATTTCTACAAAACTCATTAAATTTTATTTTTTGGTTTAAAAAAATTAAAAAAAGGAATTGATTTTTAATCACCAATTCACCCCCCTATTGGTTAGCCACTTGGACATAAGCTTTGGTTTAACAACCTAATTCATAGTGAATGAGTTTCAACACCTTTCACTCTTTGGAAGATTTTAATAATATATTCTGGACTATAATTTAATTGACATTAGCTTCTCTAGCAATAAATTCACTTGGAACCATGATCATTTATGGCAATGGTTGGATTTGGTGTTGTTTAATGATTGTTGGCTTAACTCTTTAATTCTATTACTTTTTAGTATCTTATTAGAAATCTCTTTGACCATTCCCCCTTGTTAATTAGACTAAAGACTAGGCATCTTAATTCTTCCCCTCAATTTAGATTTCAAAACATTTGGTTACATCACGACTATTTTTTGGACATGGTATAGGAAATATGGAAAGCCCCTTTACATCCGGATAACTCTATCTTTGGTATGAGGAGACTTTATTTTAAACTGAAAAGGGCATAAGAAAAATTTAAATTTGTGGAATCATAATGTTTGTAAAAAATTTTCACCAATATTTTAAATGCTGAGCAGAAAGTGAACACTTTTGAGATAAACTATCAATTGATTCCTTTTGATGTTAACTTTAGTTTTTTGAGGGATGCTGAAGAGTACCTTTTTAAATTACAAGCTTAGGGGGAAGATTTTTGGAAACAAAAAGCAATTGCAAAACACCTTGTTGAAGGTGATAATAATACTAAATATTTACATTCTTTGGTTAAGAGAAAACATGCCAAAAATTCCATTAATAAAATTCATAATCTATACTTTTTATTTCAAGTTGTGGTACAACTTTCGTGCTAAAGTGAGCCTTTGGGCTAATTTTATGTTTGTTAAGTATTGTGTTGTTAAACATCCAACTTGTTATTTTAACAAAGGTGATTCTGAAGTGTGGCAAAGACTTTGCAAAGTTAAATGGGTTGTTGAGCCCTACATCTCATGGGGGCTTGGTGGCAGTAACATTTTCTCATGGCAAGATTGTTGATTGAGTGATTGCTCTATTGATTTTATTATTAACTCATCTTCCACTATGGCTATTAAGGTGAATTATTTCATTACTGATAATTGTTGGGACTATGAAAAACTTGTCAATGTTATTCCTGACTCTATTATTTAACAAATTTTGATCCTTCTCCTGAACACTAACTCCACAATGATTTACTTTTATATTGTTTATCCAAAGATGGTGGTTTCAGATTAAATGATGCTTGGCATGCCTTTAGAACTAAGAAGGAGGTTACTAATATTTTCTTTATGCTTTGGCACAAAAGTACTCCTTCCACTATGGCTATTTTTATCTGGAGAATTTTGCTTAAGTTCGTTCCTACAGATGATAACTTAATTAAAAGAGGTTTTATTTTGTCTTCCTAGTGCCAATGTTTTTATCATGTGGAGAATATGATTCATGTTTTTATCTAATGCCATAGGTTTATTTTGTCTTCCTAGTGCCAACGTTAGTCATCTTTCCACCTAGGTTTATTTATTTGACAAAACTCCCTAAGAACTCTTATAAGCTGAATGTGGATGATGTTATCATTGGGTCCTCTTTGGGCTGTGGTGGGGTTATCAGAGATAGTTATGGTAGTTTAAATATGGCTTTTGCTCATCCATTATAGAACTGTGATGTGATCTATGTTATTACCTCGGGTATTCTCCACGGCTTAAGATTATGCATTTCTCTTAACTTAACTAACATTGGTATTGAAGTTGATTCAAATTATAGTTTTTAGTTTTTAAATTATGTTGCTGATATAGTGTGTAATCCTGCAATGTTTTATCTTGCGAAGGACATTAAGAACCTGTTGATTTTATAAACTATTCTTTCTATCATATTCTCAAAGAGGAAATGCTTGTGCTACTTGGCTTGCAAATTGGGGATATGGTTTGGATTATTTTTTTGGTTTGGCTGGAACTAACCTCCCTACTTTGTATAAAGTGCTTTTAAGATTAAATAAAATTGGTATGCCCTATATTAAAAATTAATATTTTTTGTTTTTAGGAGCCTGTGTTAAAGTTTTCATTCGTACTGAGGGATGTCTCTCTATTAGTGCTGGTTGTTTTACATGTGATACTATTTTTTCCAGCTACTCTATTTCTGATTATGTTTCTAACTTCTTTCTTGGTCTTATTTTATTCTTCCCCTTAGTTTATTTTTATGTGGTTTATTTTTCCTCGTTGTTGTAGCTTTGCTCCCCGTATATTTTAGGGCATTATTTCTCTCTTGTGGCATTATTTGGTTGTCTAATTGTGGATTCTATGGAGCAAGCTTTAGTACTTGGTCTTTCCACCTATGTTCCTTGTGGGGCCTTTGATGGAGGTTGCTTCTTGGATCCTCTCTACTTATGTTTTTTTTACTCTCAGTTGGGTGGGGTACTGCAACTGTGCCAGTTGGAGTTTGGTTTGCTAGGGCATTGCCTTTACCTGGGCATGGTGCCTTTTTACATTATGGGGGCTGGGATTACTCTTGTGTGGTATTTGAGTTGGTTCTTTCCAAGTAGTTCCATTTATCATTTCTTAAATTGGTTTGTCCAGTTATCTTTTTGAATTGAGTGGTTTGGTTAGTTTTGATTTTTATGCTTTCTAGCTGGGGGTTTCTTTTAAAGTTGTGTTGGGAGCTTGGGTGTTCTTTCTTAGTTGTATTCTTATATGTTATTTCTAAAGAGTTATATCTTTTCCACTTATGGGTTGGGTGACTTGGGGTGATGTGACTATTTTCCTTCCTATGAGTTGATGATTGTTCAATCTTCTACTTCTTGGTGAGGTTATTGTTAAATGTACTCAAGTTGTTAGTTGTACTCTGATTATTTTGCCTTTAAATTATGTTATTGCTTGTGTGGATATGTGTTTGGACTCTCATCTGACCTTTTTTTTTGTTAAAATTTGTGCTGTCTATTTTTCCTATAAACCTTTTTTGTAGGAATTTTTTAGTGTAGATGTTCAAAGTGGTGGCACTTGGGAAGGGATCATGGAGCTTCTCACTATTTTTTATTTTGCTCTTCCTTTTTGGGTGCTTTTTCCTAAGCACCATAGATTGTACCTAGGTGATCTTGTATTTTTGAGTAGTAAGGAACTCGATCACTTAGAAATTTTTTTGTTTAATTTTATAGCTCTTTTGTGCATTAACGAGCTTGAGGTCCCTTTAAGGACTGTGTAATCTTTTTTTTTATTGAATGCGTAGGCACCTTTATTGGATTTCTTTAAAAAAAAGAAAATTTAATAAATCTCATTCACCACGCAATTTCTAAATTCTCTCTCCCCTTTTACAATTGTGCTCTAGTGATCGCAAAGTTCTCTGTTCAACACAATCTCGATACTCTTGATTTGGGTAATTATTTTTCTTAATTTGTTGGTCTCTAGTTTTTGTTTTATTTCTTAAGGACGTCCAACCTTAGGTTTTTTTTTGCCCTTGTGAAATGGCATTGGGGTTGTCATCATCTCCACAAAATCTATGTGGTAATCCTACAACGACTCCACTTGATTCTAAGTCTCATTTTTTCGATGAGGATGGTAAAGTTAATAAACCTAAAACACAATCTTTTTGTGATGTTGTTTTTGGCACTTCTCCCTCAATAGATCAATTTTTTTTTACCAAAGCTTCTATTAAAGGTTTTTAAGCTCTTATATTTATTGATAATGATATTATGAAATGAGCTTCTATATATCAGTTTACTTTAGTTGGGAAGTTTTCCATACGGTGACCTAATCTTGACATAATTTGAATTTTCTTTGGGAACATAAAACAATTGTCAAATGATCTTGATTATAGCCATGTGTTTGCTAGGAGATCTTATTATATAAACATTTGTTGGATGCATTTACTGAATTTGACTCCTTATTTTGATATTCAGAAAGAATCCTCAGTAGTTCTGATTAGGATTTCCTTCCCTAATCTTTGATTGCATTTTTCTAATTCTCATTTTTATAGGCTTTGGGTTCCATTTTTGGGAGGCCTTTACAATCGAACCAAGACACTTCTTCTCGATCGTGACCATCCATGGCATGAATATGAAAGTTCGTTAGGGATGTTAAGCCCTATAGAACTGGCCCAAGCTAACCAAGAGGGGGGGGGGTGAATTGGTATTTTAAAATTTCTTTTCACAAAGAATAAAAATCTTATAAACCAAAATCACACCACAAAAATAAATGCGGAATTAAAAGTGTGGAAGCAAGAAACAAGAACACAGAAATTTATAGTGGTTCGGTCAACTCGACCTACGTCCACTCCTTGGAGGCACCCTCCAAGTATTGCACTACAAAATGTGACTCTCCTTTAGCCCCCACGGCTAGGCGGAGAAGCCCTCACAAGAACCTCCTTTTTACCACCCCGGCAAGGCAGAGAACCTATCTCCTTTTGCTTCCTCCTGAAGCTGGCAAATAACCACAACCAAAAGCTAACTCCTTACCTCTACCGACCCTTCCACAGAAGAGAAACTCTAGACGAAGAAGAAGCAGAGCGATCTTTGAAGCAACCCTTGTGAATCCCCTCACAAGCTCCCCCTCACAAGATCCTCTCTCTCTCCCACTCTCTCTTTCTCTCCTCAAGGCCTTCTCAGGTCATTGCAGCAGCCAAAGGTCTTCAAAAACATTGAACAAGAGCTCTTAAATAGAAGAGCTTCAAAGGAGCTCATTAATTGCAGGTTGCCGACTTTATCGTCCAGGCCGATATGGACATCGGCCTGGCCGATCAGTACAAATCCCAAAAGATAATAATAATAATAATAATAATAATAATAATAATAATAATAATAATAATAATAATAATAATAATAATAATAATAATAATAATAATAATAATAATAATAATAATAATAATAATAATAATAATAATAATAATAATAATAATAATAATAATAATAATAATAATAATAATAATAATAATAATAATAATAATAATAATAATAATATTGTTAGTTAAATCAAGGCGTATGTCGGAAAGGCGCCCAAGCTTTCTAACCCCAATTTTTTAGGGGGTTTGTCTTCTTCACATTCTTTTAATGATGTTCTTGTGGGATCCTCTTCTGTTATTACATTTCGAAACTTAGGGTATCCTCTTTTCTTGGATTGCCTTCCATTTGGATCTCGTAACAGAAAATCAAAGGTTTAGTTGTTCCATTTTAGTTATTTTCCCTCTAAACGAGCATCTCATGATTCCATTCATAGATTTTTCTTTAATCTCAAGCTGAATGGGGAGGTTTTAGTCACTTTGTTGGATCCGTCGTCGCATATCCTTATCAAGCTTGCAAATGACCTTGATTATGGTAGGGTGTTCTGTCATCGATCTTATTTGGTGTAGAATTGTTACATGAAGCTTACCAAGTGGTCTCCCCTAGTTGACATTAGTGTTGAGTCACCGGTGATCCTGATTTGGGTTTCATTTTTGCAATTACGACCTCTCCTCTTATCTCCCCATATTCTTCACGGTTTGGGCTCTCACTTTAGCAAACCTCTGAAAATTGATTCAGCCACTTCTATTGGTTCCAGGCCATCCTTAGCTTGTGTTTTAGTTGAGCTAGGTATAACTAAATCCTACCCAGAGAAGGTTTGGTTAGGCCTTAATTTTGGCTATGTTTAGCAAGTTATTATGGATGAATTCCCTCCCTTTTGTGCTTCCTGTAAAAGTATTGGACATGCAATTGGTAATTGTTGTCCTGCGGTGGATTTGTCTAATCCTAACAAGGTTTCCAATAAAGCTTCTATCAATCCTTCTTTGATTCATCTTTCTCCCTCTTCCATTGTTGTTTCGCCTCTTGCTGTGAGGGATTGTTCGAATAATGTGGTTGTTGTCGATTTAGGTCCTACTGATTTGGTTGGGAATGAGGAGGTTTTTGAGGGGGTTACACCTACTATTGCAAATTCTAATTTACCCCAGGTGGACTCTGTATTGGTTGGGGTCGAACATGTTTCCCAGGCTTCTCAGTTAGGTTCAAGTGATCTTGGTGAATTGAATTGTGGTTTTAATTTTAAACCTACTTTGTCTTGTATGGATACTGTCCCTATCCCATGTAGTTTAGCTATGGCTGATGCGCCTTATGTGGGTGTTGAGCCATCTGGTTCTCCTATTTCTTCTATTTGGGAATTGCCTGTTGGTGATGAAATGATTCTAGTGAATCGGGATGCTGTCTCATCTTCTATTAATTTAGTGTCGAACAAGCTGGTTCATGATTAATCACATTTAGATTCCAATGATGGCTTTGAGGGTAGTGTTATTTTTTTAATATACCTATTTCTATTATGTCTAATGTGGAAATGAAAGATTAAGTGGCTAAGTCTGCGAAAAACTCTAGTTTGGTTCAAACTGACTGGCTGATTTTGGAGGATTCCCTTTCTTTTCCCTCTTGTGGGGAGGAAGCAGATCTTCATGAATTTGAGGAGGATATGGTTGATAGTGCTGTTGTTCATAGCTTTCTTAATGTAAGTGGTAAAAAGCATAAAATAAAGGCAAGAAGAAATAGGGTTTGTTTCTTGGCTTTTGCTTTTTTGTCGGTGGTTTTTGTCGAGTTGGTGGACGATGATGAGGAGGCCCCCGGCTTCTCCTTGTTGGCTTGGCTGATTGGAAACCTGGGTGCCTCATTTTGTTGCTTGGTGGAGTATTGACTGCGTTCATATAGCCGTCACCTACGGATGGTCCGTTCATGGCTGTGAGGTTGGTGTAGGGGGCCTCCATTCCTTATTTCCCTTTCATTACTTATTATGATCTGTTTGTTTCAATTGGATTTTTTTTTATCATGGGCTATTGACCTCTAGATGTTGTACCCCTTTTTTTCTTTGAATAAAATTATGTTTTTGTTCAAAAAAAAAAAAAAGTTTGTTAAATCAAGTTAGTCATATAAAATTTAATGTGTCACATAAAAATTTCTTTGCTTAATTTCCATGCCAAATCCAGGAGCTCCAGCGAGATGAGTTACATGAAATCATAACAAGTAAATATTGGTTGACATAATATCAATGACTTAAAAACGATCACAGAGTTTTAGCTGAAGTCGACTAGGGTTTTCTTCTTCCCTTGCCTCCTGCTGATCCCTCTCATCATTCTCCTCCTCCGGTGTTGTCGGAGGACTTTTTCTCTTCCTCTTCCATGGATGCTTCCCTACTATCTTCTGATTTTCCTCCACTCGGTCTGTCTCCTGGTGGGATGGTAAGCTCTCTCTCGGAAAATTGGAATCAGGTGTTTACTTCTGACAACAACTTTCCAAAATCCCTAAACTATTCACTTAATCCATCGAAATCGGATATTATCCCTTTCTCATGTGATAAGCTAAACAAGGGTGGTGAAGAATGGAATTTATGTCTGGTTGGGTACTCGATCAGACACAGACCTTTCTACGAGGCATTGTTCGGAGACATAAAAAAGACTTGGAGCTTGAAAGGATCGGTATAGCTTCTATCATTAAATGATGAATTTTTTCTTCTTCGGTTCTCTTGTCATGATGATTTTGATATAGTTTGGTCGAGAGGTGTTTGGTTCCTGCTGGGGAAGCCATTTGTGCTCCAAAAATCGCATCCAAAGTTTAAACCTAAGAGAGAAGATTTCACCTCTGTTCCCATTTGGGTGAAAATCCATGATCTTCCTCTTGCTTGTTGGAACTCAGATGGTATGTCATGGATAACTAGCAAGATTGGAGTTTCGGTTGCTGTTGACAAACTTACAAAACAAAAGACTAGGCTCACCTATGCCAGAATTTGTGTTATTGTTGACAATACTGCCACATATCCAAAGGTGATTCTTATTTCTTTTGATGGAGATGTTGTAAGCTTGAAAGTGTAATATGAATGGCATCCATTTCCGTGTGAGCACTGTAAGTATTTAATGCATTTTTCATCTTCTTTTCCGTCAAAGCCCAAATCTACTTCTAATGATCAAGTTAAGGAAGCTGCTGATAATCGAGGCAGGAGCTACAATAGGAAGCCTCAAAATCGAACTAAATATAGACCCCAGAATTTTTTTAGATCACCTGCTACTATTGTTGTGCAAACCAAATCCCCTAAAAACAATTTTGACACCAATTCTCAGGCCATTGCTACCACCACTAATGCTATTAGGCAACCCCTACATTTTCAGCCACATTCGTCTTCACCACAAAAACCCCCTCACAAACTGGAATTTTTGCAGCTGATCTCCCTTTGAATGTTTTACCACTTAGTGGTGATGTGATCATTCTAGGCATTCCCAGTTTAAATTCTCCAAATAAGGCAGTATCTTCCTCATCTAGCACTTTTCACACCCAATCTTCACCTTTGTATAAGGATATTTTCACCTAATAAGTTTGATGCTTTAACTATAGAGGAAGATCAATGTCATCAGAATGACGTCTCATGGGGCACTGAGGGTGAGGGTAATAATCACAAGGCTTTAGATAAGATTAAACAGCAGCCGTCCAGTGTTGCCTCTAAAAAACCTGCAAGGGGGAAGCAGGCCAAAAAACCTCAGGCCCACCTGAACGTTTAATGTTTTTCCCATCCATGGCGGCGTAGAATATTAGGGTTTTTAATCACCCTGATAAATTTTTGTGCTGTAACCATCTTATAGAGTCTTTCAAGTTAAACTTGTAGTGGTGGGGGGGGGGGGGGGGGGGGGGGGGGTACCTCTATTACTCAATTTTCTTTGTTAGACTTTAACAATATGATTTTTAGTAATAGTCTTATGGATTTACACTCTGTTGGCTGTAAATATACATGGTATAATCAACATATTGATAATCCTATTCACATAAAACTTGACAGAGTGCTTGTGCATGAGGGTTGGTTGAATGCTTTCACTAAATCTTATTGTTCCTTTCAAAGCCCCTCGTGTTCTGATCACTGCACTATTATTTTACACTCTGGAATTACTTTCTAGGTGCATCATAGGTTTCTTTTTAAAAATTATTGGAAAAAATTTGATAAATACTGGGCAAATCTTTTAGAAGTTTTTTCTAAACCTAGCAATGGGAATACTATTTCTCACTTTTGCAACTCCTTGAGACAGTTAAAATGTGACATTAAAATAGAGTTATGGGCCTTCTCTACTTGCATCAGTAGGCATTTGGATGCTTTGCAGAATAATCAAATGGTCTTGATGGAGAAGTTACAAGATGATCCTAATAATTATGTTTTAAATCTATCTTTCAAGGAGAACAATGCTGATTTAGCTAAATTTACTTCTATGCAAGCTTCTTGGATAATTCAAAGAGCTAAGGTTAATTGGCTTAGACATGGGGAGGATGACCTCAAATTCCTTTATGCTAAAATTAGGACTAGAAGGGGCTGTTCCAAATCGGTTGTTAACTTTCTTGCTAGCAATCCATCTTCTACTAGATCTGAAGTGGTTTCCTCCATTATTCAGAATTCTCAAGAACTTTATAATTCCACTCCTCCTCCCAATTTGGCTCTGGAGATTTTTACTGTTGGTATTATGTTACATGATAGCTATGCTAATCATTTCACCTCTTTTGTTCTGGATGATGAAATTAAAAATGTAGTTTTATGGGATCTTATAACTTTGCTTCCGATTCGGATGGGTTTAATTTTCGTTTCTATAAATCTAGGTGGCACATTATTGGCCCCTCAGTTTGTAGGGCCATCAGATCCTTTTTCCAAAAAGGTTACTTGCCGAATGGGGTTAAAGCCACTGCTCTCGCTATTATTCCTAAGAACAAGAATGCTGCTACTATTTTTGATCATAGACCTATAGCACTGTGTAATGCTTAGTTTAAAATTATTGCAAAGGTGATTGTAGAAAGGCTAAAACTAGTAATGAGCTTGATTGTCAAGGACACTCAAGCGGGGTTTGTTAAGTCGAGAGTTTCTATTGATAATATTTGCTTGCTAGTTGTATTCTCTCCTCTGCTGGGAAGAGAACGGGAGGTAATATTTTTTCTGCTAAACTTGATGTCGGGAAAGCTTTTGACTCTGTGTCTCGAAAATTCTTTTTAGCTAGGCTTTTATAGAAAGGTTTTCCTAATCTTTTTGTCAGTAGGATAAAAGCCTGTATATCTGATGTTAATTTTTCAATTATGCTAAATGATGCTCAAGAGGGGTATTTTTCTACGTCTGCTGGGCTAAGACAAGGTTGCCCTCTTAGCCCATATCTCTTCTGTCTGGTGATGGATGCTTTTTCTAACCTCCTTGAGGGGAGAGGTTTTAAAGGTATTTCTTTAGACAACTACACTCTTACTCATTTTCTTTATGCAGATGATGTGTTGTTTTTTGGGGAGGCCACCTTAGAGAATTGTAACAAACTGGCTATCATTTTAATAGATATTGCTAATGCCATGGGGCTTCATATTAACTATGACAAAAGTGCTATTATGTTTTGTTGAAACTCGTTCACTATGAATTAGGTTGTTAAACCTAAGTTTATGTCGCAGCGGCTAACCAAGAGGGGGGGGGGGGTGAATTGGTAATTAAAAAATTAATCCCTCTTTTTAATTTTAAACCAAAAAATAAACTTTAATGAGTTTTGTAGAAAATGTTTTTCAACCACAGTTTTAAAAGTAAAAGCACAAAAATAAAAAAGGCAGCGAAAAAATAAAGACACGAGGTTTATAGTGATTCGGTCAAAACCAGACCTACATCCACTCCCTGGAGGCACCCTCCGAGTATTGCACTAATACCAATAGTGACTCTCCTTTTACACTACAGCAAGGCGGAGAAGCCTTTACAAACACTCTTTCCACCACTACCCGATGCAGCAGAGAAACATCATCCTTTTATACTATCCCCAGTGTTGGCAGAGAACTATCATCCTTTTACACTCTCCTGGTGTAGGTAGAGAATCCTTCGGCTATTCACACTCTCTAAGTGTTGGCAGAGAACCCTTCGGCTGCTCACACTCTCCAAGTGTGGGCAGAGAACCCTTCGGCTATTCACACTCTCTAAGTGTCGGCAGAGAACCAGATCTCCTTGACAGATCTTCTCACAAGAATTTTAGAAGGAAGAAAGAAAAGAGTAAAGTAATCACAAACCAAGGGTAAAGACTCATACCTTTGAGTACCATGTGAAACCTTCATGCTCCAATGGAAAAAAATCTCCTTCAAACACTCTCTCACACTATCACCTTAACTCCTCTTTTAATAGGCACGAGATCAGAAGGCAAAAAGATTATGTGACAGTTTAATTTGGACTATTTATAGGAAACACACAAAAAAATCGTCCAAAAATTGTAAATTTTCAAGTCAATACGAATTGGATCGTCATGTACGATCATGGATCATCCTGGATGATTTTACTTAAATGTGTTGGAAATGAACCTAATGTATAGGGGTACGAAATGGCTTCGTACACACACATCATCCCATATGAACTAGGTTCGTCTGGTACGAACGGTTATTCCATAGGTCGGTTCCAAAAAAATGCAGAACGACACTTAATTTTTAGAGTCGGTTCACTTCATTATGGGATGAATTATGGGTTCGTCCAGATGAAATTTTTCCAGAGAGCAACTCATCCCGGGACGAATACACTTTGTGCTGGATGAAAATACTCTAGAGAGCAACTCGTCCTAGAACGAATACACTTCATTCTTGAACGAAAAATTTCTAGAGAACATTTCGTCCTGGGATGAATACACTTCATCCTGGATGATTAGGACTTAGAAAAAAATTTCTTCAATTCCGGTTCGTTCCATTGCTCTTACAAGGAGATAACTGACTTGATCATCCCGTACAAACCATGTTCGTCCCGTACGATCAGTACAAATTTCTCAAGATCTCCTAAAGTGTGTGTGTGTGTGTATTCACTCAATTACAGGCACTCCCTTTCAAACTTAATTAAAAGAAAAATTCAAGTTTTAAATACACAAAGTATCTCATGCTGAATTTTATTTGAAGTCTTTCTAGTCTGGAGTTTGATTTTCCTAAAATGTTAGTACACACAAGAGAAAAAATAACTCTTCCAAAAAGTGTTAGGAGATAACTATACATAAAATAATAATATTTAAAATCATTAAAACTATACAAGTTGCAAGAATGTAAAACATGCAAATAGAAACTCTCTTAACAATCTCCCCTTTTTTGATGATGGCAAAATAATTATTATTTGTATAATTTTCAAATTTAAAAAATCTCCAAAACTCCCCTAGAATTGATGAACACGTGTAAATAAGGAAGCATTTTTAGAAATATACAGATTCCCCACACAATGTATACAACAAATACAAAAAATAAAAACAGATCAAATAAAAACAGATCAAACAAAACCAAAAAACATGATACAAACAATTTCTCTCCCATTTTTACAATAGCAAAAAGTAAAGAAGAAAAAGACTTGAAATGTGAGCAGACATACGAAAATCATTTGATAATTCAATCTTGAAAGTGATTAAAATATGTTATGCAAATAAAATTAAAACATTACGTAAATCATATTAATTCATAGAATTTAAGAAGAGTTATAACATTAATAATAGAAAAAATATATCAAATGCATGAGTCAATTTAAACACTAAGATAGAGAAAATCATTACAAAAAGGATGAATAAAAAATTTATATATTTCAAATTTCCAAATAGAATATAAATGTACAGTAGATCAATTTGAATTAAGAGATTAAAAGATAATGAAAAAAAATAATTACCACATGTGGTGCTTTACGCATCTTTTTCAAATAATTGATACATTTTTGTGCATCTTTTTCTAATTGCAAACCATTATGCATTCCTTTTGATTTTTTTATATTTTTACATTTTTTCAAGAGTAATTTTGATCATTCCAAAATCAATAATAAAAAACTTCAAATTTTTTTAAGTGCATAAATATTTATTGATAAGCGAAATATAAAATAAGAAAACATCATAGTTGAAATAATAATATTAGAATTAATGTAGTCTAAATAAGAGACATGAACTTGACAATCCTAATTATATCAAGTTATAAACAGAACTTAAATTTAGAAAAAAAAAAGATTTTCTAAAGAATTTAATTTAGACTCGCACTTCAAAATATAGCACTATTAAAATCAAAAATCTAATGATTATCATAAAAGCTAACACACATTTCAATACAATTAAATCTAAAACACGAGAATATATATTGATATCACTATGTAGATATTAGAATTTAAGGCTAGGATATCAATATAGAAACAAAACATCTAAACTAAAGAAAATACAACAAACTTACTTAAAACACATCTAAAACACAAACTACATAAAATACATAAATTAAGTGCAACAATCACTGAGAAGGACCCTGATCTGGTGGAGGAAGAGGAGGTGCAACACCAAAGATGTTAAAGTAAGTACTCATCATAAGCACATTGGTAATGATATCACTCATATGATCCCTCATAAAATTCATGTCATGCTGATACTGAGCGGCCTGCTGCTGAAGGTAAGTCTCAATTTAATCAAAACGTTGATCAAAATGAGTCTCTAAACGATCAAACCTTTGAACCAAATCCTGATAATTTGGTTCATTGGCAGGTGCAGGTGCAGCTTCTAGTTCTTCCTCTATGTCACTAATAACATATGTTTTACCTGGTTCTTCTTTGACCATTGCTCTAAATGATCAGTCATTGTAGTAGAGTGGTTCTTCAAACTCTTGATCAGGATGGACCAAATTGTATTTCTTGTCCAGAATGTAGGCAACTAGATGTCATAAGGCGATGTTCTTCTTTCTCTTATGCTCTACATGTCCAATTTCAGAGAGCCCATAAAAGATAGTCAAGGATAAGCTGGGCTTCATCTATATGTTCTTTAGTCATGATCAAGAAGGTCACCATAGAAAAAAGAGGGGTAATTTTGACTCTATCACTAGCTTTAGGAATTATAGAAGTTCTAAGGACATGCTAGATGATACAAGCATTATGAACTAGGCTGGATACTCTAGCCACATGTTCATTCACATTGTTTCCTTTAATCACATTATTAAGGTCATACCATGCATAATCATGAGTGTTGATCAAGTGATGGGCTCTGGCTCCCTCTGTCCTTAAATTAAAAAAGGCTCCTAAGTTAGCCTTGGTGATTTAAACTTTTTGTTTGAAGACAAAGGAACGGATTATAGAATGGTCAGAATTAAGTGACATGTTGGTGAGAAAGTAGTGGAAGGTTTCCTTATTGTAGAGATAGACGAGGGTAAGGATAAAACCAAACTATGTTGAGGCAAATAAGTTCATTACCTGAAAGGTAAGTTGTTCTTGGATTAGGATTCAGGAGGGTGTGATCTTTGCTGAGGAAAACCTAGGAAAAGATTCCTCATTTGCTTTAGAAAGAAAGTTTTCAGAAGAATTTCTATGTGGTTTCTTTGCCAGAACCTTTTGTCTCTTACTTGAACTCACCATTTGGAAGAAGGTCTAGAGTAAGAAAGAGATTCAAAGTGAAGTTTTGAGTGTGACTGTTGAGTTCAAAAGCCCTTCTATTTATTGAAAATGACACGTTCATACCAGATAAAAAAATTTTGTCTCGTACGAAATTTCAATTCGTCCTGTACAAAAAAATTTCGTATGGACGATCCAATGCATCAAAATGAAACGGCTTTTCGTAATCAACACAACTTATGAAGCGTCCTTTCATACAGACTTTTGACCAGACTGATCGTACAAACGAACACGTGTTTGTCTTGGGACGATCAGAACTTATATCATTTTAATGGAAATTGAAATGGTCCCCTCCATCGAACCGACATGTGTTCGTCCAGAAAAAACCAAAGGTTCGTACGTACGAAGTTCGTATTAAAAACTACCTTATCCGTTCAATCTATTTAGGTATTCATCCCGTCATTTGAAAAACATTTCGACCCGGACGATCGTACAGACAAAGTGACACTAAAACACTAAAAATTGCACTCAAACGGTTCAAAATACGACAGTTTGTAACACTACACAAATCGTCCCGGACGATTGTCACTCAAAATTTTTAAATTTTTGTACTCAATCAAAAAACTAAAACACAAACACACTAAAAACACAAAACAATGAAAAAACACAAACTCTAAATAAAGAAAATCACACATACAAGTTCATAAACACATAAAAAACACGCAAACACATTAATTAGTAAACAAACATCAATGTTGCAAAAATATTTTTATTTAAGCATTCAAATCAATCACACCAAGCCTTGTTCTTAATGCACTGAAAGTATCAAAGGCTAAAGGTTTTGTAAAAATATCTGCAAGTTGATTTTCAGTAGAAACACGAGTGAGTTCAATTTCTCCTTTGGATACATGATCCCTTATGAAATGATGCCTTATGTCTATATGTTTGGTTCTTGAATGTTGAATAGGATTTTTAGAAATACAAATAGCACTAGTGTTATCATAATAAATTGGAATAGTGCCTATAGTCAATCCTAAATCAATCAACTGTTGTTTCAACCAAAGTACTTGTTCCACACTACTTCCTAATGCAATGTATTCAACTTCTGCAGTAGATAGGACTACTGAATTTTGTTTTTTACTGGACCAAGAGACTAGAGAATTTCCAATAAATTGACATGTTTCATAAGTACTCTTTCTATCCACTCTATAACCTACAAAGTTAGAATCTAAATAACCAATTATTTTAAATGAAGTGCTAAACATAGGATACCATATTTCTAAGTTCTGAGTTCCTAACAGATTTCTTAAAATCCTTTTCAATGTTGTCAAATGTGATTCTTTTGGATCTGATTTAAATCTAGCACATAAGCAAACACTAAACATGATTTCGGGTCAACTAGCAGTCAAGTAAAGTAAAGATCCAATTATCCCTCTAAATTTCTTTTGATCAACAGATTTCCCGTTAGGGTCCTTATCCAACTAAACTGAGGAACTCATTGGTGTACTAATAGTTTTAGTATTGTCTATTTCATGCTTTTTGAGGATGTCATTAACATACTTTGGCTGACTAAGAAATGTACATTCCTCAATTTGCTTAATGCTAAATCCTAGAAAGTAACTTAAATCTCCTATTAGACTCATCTCAAATTCACTACTCATTGTTTTAGAAAAATCATCATAAAGATTTTTATTTGAACATCCAAAAATGATATCATCCACATAAATTTCAACAATGAGTATATCCTTTCCACATTTCTTTAAAAAAAGAGTTGTATCCACACTTCCTTTTTCAAAAGATTTTTCAAGTAAGAAGGTGCTCAACCTCTCATATCAAGCCCTAGGTGCTTGTTTCAATCTATATAATGCATTTTTCAACTTGAAAAACATGAATAGGGTATTTAGAATTTTCAAAACCTGGTTGTTGTTCTACAAAAACATCTTCTTGAATTACCCCATTTAAAAAGACACTTTTTACATCCATTTGATATAATTTGAATCCTTTAGAACAAGCAAAAGCTAGCAAAACCCTAATTGCTTCAAGTCTTGCTATAGGGGTAAAAGTCTCCTCAAAATCAATCCCTTCAATCTGATTATACCCTTTAGCAACTAATATAGCCTTATTTCTAATGACTACTCCTAAGTCATTCATTTTGTTTTTGAATACCCACTTAGTTCTAACTACACTTTGATCATTTGGCCTTGTAGTTAATTCCCAAACTTTATTTTTTACAAATTGATTCAACTCTTCTTGCGTGGCCAAAATCCAAAATTCAACTGAAAGTGCTTGATCAATATTTATGGGTTCTATAGTTGGAATGAAGGCAGAATGATTGACTTCTTTGTTTAATCCATACGTAGTCTTTATACCCTCACTTGGTTCACTTATAATCAATTCCCTTGGGTGGGTTTTAGAAAATCTCAAATTTCTAGGCAAAGGGTCTTCTATCTCCAAATTTTCTTCCAGATTTTTTTCAAATTTATTTTATCAATATTTTGGGAGTTAATCTCAATCTCATCTTCTATAATATTTGGTTCTTTCATAATTCCAGATTCATCAAATACAACATGTGTGGTCTCCTAATTACCAAAGTTCTTCTAATGAATACTCTATAAGATTTTTTAACACTTGAGTATACAACAAAAATTCCTTCATCAAATATTGGATCAAATTTTCCTAAGGTAGATTTTCCAATGTTATGAATGAGCACCTTGCAACTAAAAACATGCAAATAAGACAAATTAGGTGTTCTTCCTTTTAGCAACTCATAGGGTGTTTTATTTAATTTAGATCTCATATTCACCCTATTCAGAATATAACATATAGTGTTAACTGTCTCAGCCCAAAAATATTTAGGAAGTGAGTATTCTGCCAACATTGCTCGGGTGATTTCTATTAATGTTCTATTTTTCCTTTCGACTACCCCATTCTGCTGAGGGATTCTAGGTGCAGAAAAATTATGATTAATTCCTTTCTTCTTATAAAATTCTTAAAATTTCTCATTCTCAAATTCTCCTCCATGATCACTTTGTATAGAAATAATTTCACACACTAGTTTTCTTTGAATCCAAGTCAAAAAGTTTCTAAACTCCTCAAATGATTCACTCTTATGAAATAAAAATTTAACCCATGTGAATCTTAAGTAATCATCCACAATCATAAAATCGTATACCTTCCCTCCTAGACTCACAGTTCCAACTGGTCCAAAAAGATCCATATGCAAAATCTCTAAAGGTTTACTAGTTTTAAGATCTTTATTGGACTGAAAAGAGGACTTCACATTTTTTCCTAGTTGACATGCATCACGAAGGTGGTCCTTAGTAAAGTCAAGTTTAGGTATACCTCTCACTAAGTTCTTTTGGGTAATTCTCATAAGATTTTTCATGCTAGAATGACAAAGTCACCTAGGTCATAGCCATGACTCATCTGATACAGTTTTCAAACAAAAAGTAGTAGGAGAACTAATACAATTTAAATCTAGCATGTAAACATTGTTTGCCCTTTTATCATTCAAAACATCTTTATTATTTAGGCTTAATATGCAGCTAGTAAGAAAAAATTTTACACAATAACCCTTATCACTTAGTTGGCTTATACTTAACAAATTATACTTTAAGCCTTCTACTAATAACACATTGTCTATGAAAAAATTCTTAAAATTTCTAATCATACCTGATCCAACCACCTTCCTTGTGGTGTTATCTCCAAGTGTAACCTTGCCTCCACTCCTGGCTTCCAGCGATATGAGTTATGCAGAATCTCCAGTCATATGCTTTGTACATCCACTGTCCAGGTACCATATGCTCTCATGAGGTCCAGTGTGAGAGCGACCCTGCAAAATTATTAAACATTAGATATGGGAACCCAAACAAGTTTTGGTTCACCTTTTAGTAATTTATAATCAGATGCATGTATGATATGTCTAGGTTTATGCATCTTAGGTCTCCACACCAAATTAGTTTTCATCTTCAAAGTATAGGTGTGAGCTATATGTCCAAACAATCCATAATTATTACATTTTACTTTTGGAAAAGGTTTTCTAAGTCTTCTAACATTCATTTGTCTTTTAAGGGATTGCATAAATTTAGGATACATAATAGAATTAGTAAAATCTTCAAGT
>NW_021319551.1:2112001-2120494 GCF_001605985.2 Dendrobium catenatum
GGGGGGGGGGAATTGGTAATTAAAAAATTAATCCCTCTTTTAATTTTTTAACTGAAAAATAAACTTTAATGAGTTTTGTAGAAAATGTTTTTCAATCACAGTTTTAAAAGTAAAAACACAAAAATAAAAAAGGCAGCTAAAAAATAAAGACACGAGGTTTATAGTGGTTCGGTCAAAATCAGACCTATATCCACTCCCCAGAGGAACCCTCCAAGTATTACACTAATACCAATAGTGCCTCTCGTTTTGCACCCACAGCAAGGCGGAGAAGCCTTTACAAATACTATTTCCATCACTACCCGGTGCAGTAGAGAATCATCATCCTTTTACACTATCCCCAGTATTGGCAGAGAACCTTCATCCTTTTACACTATCCCCAGTGTTGGCAGAGAACCGTCGTCTTTTTACACTCTAACGGTGTAGGAAGAGAACCCTTCGGCTGTTCACACTCTCCAAGTGTGGGCAGAGAACCCTTCGGCTATTCACACTCTCTAAGTGTGGGCAGAGAACCCTTCGGCTGCTCACACTCTCCAAGTGTCGGCAGAGAACTGGATCTCCTTGACAGATCTTCTCACAAGAATTCTAGAAGGAAGCGAGAAAAGAGTGAAGTAATCACAAACCAATAGTAAAAACTCTTACCTTTGAGTATCAAGTGAAACCTTCACGCTCCAATGGAAGGAAATCTCCTTCAAACACTCTTTCACACTCTCTCCTTGACTCAAAGGTAAGAGTCTTTACAACTCATCCTGGAACGAATACACTTCATTCTTGAACGAAAATTTTCCAGAGAACATTCATTGTTGTTTCTTCTAAAATGTCCAAAGAAGCTTCCGTCCTGGGACGAATACACTTCGTCCTAGACGATCAGGATTTATAAATTTTTTTTTTTCAATTCCTGTTCGTTCCATTGCTCTTACAAGGAGATAACTGACTTGATCGTCTCGTACGAACCATATTCATCCTGTACGATCAGTACAAATTTCTTAAGATCTCCTAAAGTGTGTGTGTGTTTGTGTGTATTCACTCAATTACAATCACTCCCTTTCAAACTTAATTAAAAGAAAAATATAAGTTTTAAAAACACAAAGTATCTCATGCTGAATTTGATTTGAAGTTTTTGTAGTATGGAGTTTGATTTTCCTGAAATGTTAGTACACACAAAAGCAAAAACAACTCTTCCAAAAAGAGTTAGGAGATAACTATACATAAAATAATAATATTTGAAATCATCAAAACTATACAAGTTGCAAGATTGTAAAACATGCAAATAGCAACTCTCTTAACATGTTTCCTAAGAATTGGAGAAATATTCAAGAAATCTGTCAAGCTCTCTCTATACACAACATTGTTACCAAAATTACATATATTGGCATTCCTCTTTCTTTCTACAAACTAAAAATTGAAGATTATTTGCCAGTTATGCATAGTATCAACAAAAAGATGAATGGTTGGAAGGCTAACTTGTTGTCATTTGCTGGTAGATTACAATACATCAAATTCACCATTCAGAACACAATTTCTTATTGGATTTGGGGCTCCTTATTGCCAAAAATAGTGTATAAATTTATAAAAAAAAACCAGCACTAGGTTTTTGTTTTTTGGGGATTGTCAAACCACTAAAAAGTTGCACATGGTTTCATGGGATAAAATATGTGTGCCTTAGCACAAAGGTGGGCTGGGCATTCCTTCTATTAATGCTTCGCAAAATGCTTATAATTATTTTGTTATTTTCAGAATTTACAACTGTCCCTCCTCTCTATCTTCTTGGCTCCTTAACAAATACAGATCTCCTTAGAGACCTCCTCTGACCTCTGCATCTAAACTCTGGAAATCCATATGTAATACTGTTGTAGAAGTTATAACCTATTCCCAGTTTAAAATCACTCAAAATGCCCCTATCTCTCTGAAATGAGATCACTGGTTTTACAATGTAACCTTAAGTGATTACTTAGGGGGAGCTTCACTTGAGGACCTTTTAGATTTCTTTTTGACTGACCTTATCTCTAGGTCTCACTGGGTATTTCCTGAGAACTTTCCTATGCATTTGAGAAATCTAATTGGCGATTTTAAGGATATTGGTGGTGCTGGCCCCTGTCTACTTTGGAAAAATCGGAATAACTATAATTCAATAGCTTTATTGAGGAGTTTTATTCTGAGATACTGAGTTACAATTGGCATAATATGATTTGGCCCAAAAGAAACATTATTAAGCACTCTGTTTTTGTTTGGCTGGCATTAGTCAGAGGCTTAAAGACTGCATGCAGATGCTCTTCAAATTAGAAATATTCAGGTTCCGGTCACTTGCAGCTTATGTTATTCGTATAATGAATCTGTCTCGCACTTTTTTTTTGAATGCTCCTACTCTTCTCTATTATATGCTCTCTGATTCCTGGAATGCAAATTTTTCTCCTTAGGCGCACGATCTTGCAGGTTTTTGAGTGCTTGAAAGGAGAACATAAAGGAAATACTGAGGTTAAAAATTTTTATAAGGTGTTGATTTGCAGTGTTATTTATCACATATGGAAAGAGAGAAAGAGTAGAAGGTTTGGGAATAACATCAAATTCTTTTCTACCTTGCTGATCAACAATAAAAGAAATATGTTTGAGAAGGTATCAAAATGGAAGAACTCGTTGGATTTGCTGGGAAGATTATAAAGAGGATGGCTGTTGCTTTTCAGGTCACTGCATTATCGAGAGGTTTTCTGTCCCTTCGTCACAATATTACGCCTGTAGTTTTTTGCCTGTCTTGAACAATGACGAAGCTCCTCAAGCAGGCCCCTTGGATGGTCTTATGGAAACCAGGGACTAGTGACTGATCTGATCTTTTGTTGATATATGTGAGTCCAGGATTTTGGGCAGGGGAGCATTCTCTGTTTTCTTTGGTCTTTATTTTTGGCCTCTTTCCTTTTTGAGCAACTTGTTTCTGCTGTGTTTGTGATCATGTGAGCAATGGTCTGGCCTATTTTTTGGGGGTTCGTTCATTTCATACATGTAATTTTTTGAAGCTAATATACGGGCTAAGCCCAAAGTTTTCCCAAAAAAAAAGATTGGTTGACAAAAAAAAAATTACATGAAATCGTAGAAGGCATTCAATAGGATGCGTGAAAACATTTCATGTATTCGGTTCACGGTTTCACGTAAATCCTAAAATAGTTTTACGTATTCTGAAAATGCGTAATTTCGTATTTGCCCTTTTTTTAAATTAACATTTCATTCAGGTTCTATTACTAAATTAACTTATTCATCTGCTCATTTTAAAAATTTGACATCTTAACTATTATCAAATATTAGTGAAAAATATTTCCATGGGACAAAATCTTTTGATTTCTCATTATAATTAATAATTTAGGACAAAATCTTATGATTTATTGCATTCAGCAATTTTAGATCCTATTAATAATAGGAATGATCATAACAAACCCAATTAGTATTTCTATAGTTTTAGGTAACATCACGTAAGGCTACAAGTAGTCGCATAAATTATTTAGACCTATTATTTTTTCTAATTGACTTGTTCAACATTCTATCTAAAATTATAGCTCCATTTTCCGTCCATGCATATATAAAACCCCACGAAAAAAAAAACATGATGAATAAAAATTTATTCAGGATCTGATAATCGTAAATCTTTTATAAAACAAACCTTCAATTTTGTATGATATTATAGAATAATGAATTAATACTAATAGTTTCTACGATATTAGAAAAGTTACTACATAATTTTTTTAATATATTAATAATTAAGAAATCAAAATTTAAAAAAACTATTATATAAAAATGGAAAAAAATAACAATCATATAATTCAAATAATTTTTATTTATAAATCTAATATTTCATTAAAAGCTAAGAAATTCATGTAATGTGTGTGTCCTGTGAAAAATTCATTGGAAATGTAATAAAAAGAAAGAAAGAAATTATTATTTTATTATATTCGTTAAATTTATAATTAAACTTTATTGTACATTGATTTTAAATATTATTTAAATAATTACACGATTAAAAGGCTACCTAACATATTTAGTAAATAAAGAAATTATATAAAGATCCACATGGAAATGGGTTATTATATACATATAGAAATTAAAAATAAAAAAAGGTTATTGATATTATTCTTGTTGCGTCATGGAATATTCATGATGGTAAAGAGAGATAAAGTTTTTCTTTTTAGCATTGTATAAAGATATAACACACATACAAATAAAAGATAGGAGTGTAGCATTCAAAAGGGACGCCAAGATTTTTACATGAAAAATCCTAAAAAGGTTAGAAAATCACTGGGCCTGGCCCACTTTGAATGAACCCACTCGTGTTGGTACTTGATTACAAATAATTCCCCTCTTTAGAGGAGGGTGTTGCCTAAAATATACATTGTAGGGAGCATATTATATAATTGGAGAATGAAATGATAGATGTTCTTGAGATAATGCTGGTCTATTCCTTTGGTTGGTAGGGCCATAGTCTGGTGACAAAGGTTAGAGGGATAGACCTTGGAAAATGATAGAAGATAGAAGACTTATAGTCAAGCAATGGTGGTTAATTAGAGGGACCATAGTCCATGGGCTACAAAGGTCGGAAGGATCGTAGTTAGGCGGTGGCCGAAGGGGCCGTAGTTGGTAAGCGACGGAGGTTGGAAAGATCGTAGTCGAATGATGTCAACTCATCACTTAAGTCATGGAGAAAATAATATGCTAAAGAGATTTCCAAACTTTAGACACTTGATGTAGATATAATAACATAGAATGTTCCATCAATGTCATGAGATCATTGTAGATTCAATATTAATCAACCATTGGGCAATTATCTAAAAAAGTTTGGTCATTGGGAAAAGATCCATTAGCAACCAATGAATAGCCAGAAGTTTGACGATGGTGGGTGGTCGGGTAGAGATTTGTTCTAGTGGTGCAAGCTTGAGAAATCAAGAGATTTCTTTCTAAAGTTTTTTGAGAGTGACATGGCTATTAAATAGGGAGAAGATCAAGGGCATGTTGGGAGTGCTTCAATAGATGAGCAATATCAACTCCCTCATTCAAGGATCATTTATCAAGCATTTAGTTATATTAACGATGTAAGAATTCAGCGGTCTTGGGCTCGTTGGATTCATCTTATCGAGTCACTCTAGTCGATTATAAGCATGTCACACTTGGTTAACATTTGGTCATCCAATTAATATTATGAAGCTTCCTAATAGGCTTCGGGCTCTGATTGGACCAATTTTTGGTGTCGTTGGGTTTGTCACTTTGAGACATTCAGTTCGACTATTAGTTTATTTAAATCATGTTCAGCTGGTCACAAATTTGATTTTGGAAGTTTCTAATTCATATTTGCATCAAGATTCATTCCTGATCAAGATAATCTTTTGATAACCATCAACGAATGGGCATAAGTTTAGCAATGGTTGATGATTCAGAAGAGATCTGGTGACTTTAAATTGATCATTTGATGCAAAGAATCAAGCCATATGTTGATGAAAGCCTATCATATGTGTTAGGTGTTACCCTGATGTTGGCATTCGGCTGGTGAGCTGAATGTAATAGTTGTAGATTGTAGTGCTAATGATAGTTGAATGATGGGACAATGGTAATGGTGGTTGAGTTGCATTTTTATTGGATATGTATGTTGTCTGGGGCAGATAGTGAATAACGTAATCGAGGTGATCACACACTGCATCATTCTTAATAACCTAGCAACACACTCATGATGCAAAATTAGTGGAGACCTTGTAATTTTTCCCAGAAAGGTCTAGGTAGGCACGTGCTCTTCCACTAGGATTACATCTTATAAGATGGCATTAATGAAAGCAATACAATCTTATTTACTTTTAGATTCCTTATATTATATAAAGTCTACTATATGTTTGAATATGATGTAGACCTATACACTATATATTTATTTGAGATTTTTTATGAGCTTGATGCTTTTTCTCTATTTATTTGAAATAATGATTGCTCAATTTTTATTCAATAATAATTCTATGTGCCCGTTTATCTAACTGCAAATAGACCAGACATAATGTTTAGTGTGTGCCTCTGTGCCCGTTTTCAAGCTGATCCTAAAGAGTCTCACTTAACGTATCCTAGGCACAACACTTCCTTAGAAATCTTAGGGTACTTAGATTCTAATTTTGTAGGATGTATGATAGATAGATAAAGCACCTCTGGTACCTGCCAATTCATAGGATATTCATTAGTTTCTTGGTCCAGTAGGAAGCAAAACTCAGTAGCACTTTCCACAGCCGAGGTAGAATATATTGCAGTAGGAAGTTGTGTTGCACAAGTACTATGGTTAAAACAACAAATTCTTGACCTTGGCCTACCTATAGGAACCATTCAATTATGTGTAACAACACAAGCACAATTTGCATCTCTAAGAACCCAATTCAGCACTCTCGAACAAAACATATAGACATTAGACATCATTTCATTAGAGATCACGTTGCTAAGGGAGAAATAGAATTGCATCACATTGCTACAGGAGATCAATTGGCTGACATATTCACAAAACCTCTAGCATTCGACTCCTTTAGCACCTTGAGGACTAGATTAGGTGTCATAGACATAACTGCATAAAAAAATAAATCTTCTAAAGCTGCTCCTGATCATCACACACTCACTACACAAAAATCACTTTACTGGACTTTATATTATCGTACTGTACTATACTCCGATCGTACTGTACGATATACATAATCTGTACAGAATTAACCAATAGCTAAATTTTGTCTCAGTTGATCGTATTGTACGACCGACATCGTATGGTACGATACATTATTGCTCAGCGTATGGTACAATACCTCCTATTCGTACTGTACGACAACGGATTAGGACGAATTTATTCTTGCTGGTACGTTATTATTGGTGTTCGTATTGTACGATAGATTCACTTCGTGCTATACGATCCACCTCAGCAAACGGATAAGAACGATATAAAGGAGTTTGGTATGATATTAAATGGCATTCATAATGTATGGTACACCTGTTCGTACAGTACAATACAGTTGGTCAAAAGTCGTATTGACGCCCTCGGGATAATCGATATTCTTCTGATCGTACTGTACGATACCCATCGTACTGTACATTTGGACCACCTTTTCCCGATACAATTCGTCAGAACAGTTAATGCCATATCGTACTGTACGATATACTATCGTATTGTACAATTATGGAAAAACTCTATAAATTGGCTGGATAGGCAGATATCCTCACTCCACTTACTTTCCTCACTCCACTTGATCCTTCTCATCTTTCACTCAGCCTCTACATGATGTCTAGTTCAAGCAAGAGAGGTCGTATGGTAGTGGGAAGCTCGACTTCCTCTCGCTGCCATAGCGCTCGGTTCCTGAATGCAGAAAATGAGGATGCATACCATAAGTTCAAAGCCTACAAAATCACACCATCTAGACTGCTAAATCAGGAGGCTCTGAACTTCGAGGTGATGAACCTCTTTGCTTCCACCACCCTCCAATTTCTTCTCACCCTGGCCTTCCCATATAACTCTGAACTCCTTTTAGAACTCCTTGCAAACCTAACCTACACTGTCGACAACCTTACTTTTCACTCTTTTGTTTTTCGCCAAAATGTCAAAATTACAAAAGCCGACATCGCCCAATACATTGGGCTATCTACTGAAGGGCCTATGGTTCGTTCATTTCTCATGAATGACTTTGACTGGAGTGAGGTTAATCAAGTCCTTAGGAACGCCACATTTTATCAACACAAACCTCTCATACAATCACTCGCTAGAAATTCCAGAATCATTCAACACGTCCTTAGAACATCCATTATACCAAAAGATGGCGACCGTATCAACATGACCCCTACTTTATCTGTCGCTACCTATTATGACCAACACCAAATTTGATGAGGCAGATTTAATTATTGACTACATTCGTCATATGACCTTCGTTTGCCTCCCTACTACTCGCCGAAAATAAAATATAGCTCTTGGTCACCTTGTAGGTAGGATATATCCTCCAAAATAAATATCAAATAACCTATCCTGGTGAACCCGATAATCTTCCTATCTTTTATACGGATGCCTCTTTCCGTAATCTTTTCTACCGGGGACACGAGCTTGAAGAACCTGTTTTTGACGAAGAAGAAGGAGAAGATGCCCCGGCTACAGCTCAAGCACGTCCACGACGACATGCACCACCCCGAGCACCTGTACCAGCTTACCCTCACGACGATATGGTCGAACGCTTCGACCAACTTCAGACTCGTCTCGACACGCACATTCAAGAGCAACATCAGCAACACGAGACTGACATGCAATGGTTTGGGGAACGCTTTACTGCTATTGATCACCGCTTTGACGCTCTCTTTCAGTACTTTCAAACAAACCCACATCCACCACCATCTGATCAGGATCCTCCATTTTAGATTATCTTTATATTATAGCTTTTTTTTATCTTAATGTTTGCTCCTCTTTTTGGTGTTGTAAAAAGGGGGAGAAGGTTGTTGTAGTTTGTTCTATGGTTAAATGCATTTCTTTTT
>NW_021319551.1:2120597-2122453 GCF_001605985.2 Dendrobium catenatum
AGAGTTTGGCACTCCGCCACGCCGGGTTGGTGAAAGGGAGTATTGTAAGGGCTTCTCCGCCTTGCCAAGGGGGGAAAAAGGAGAGCTATTGCTTGTAGTGAAATACCTGGAGCGAAGGACTCCGTGGAGTGGACGTAGGTCATGGTTTGACCGAACCACTATAAAAATTTCGGTGTGCTTTTTCCTAATCGTCTTTTTATTTTTGCGTGTATTTTATTTCATAATATTTGCTTGGGAAAATTTGTGAAAGAAAAGTTGTTTAAATTTTTTCATGTTAAAATTTTAAAAGCAACAAAAAAATTAGAACTCCTGCTTAGGTTTTAATTATTGTCAAAAAGTTTTCACAACTCACACCCCCCCCCTTCTTGTCTATCTAGCAATTTCAAAACTCAATTTGATTATGGGTTGACCACCCGAACACGACCCGATTTTAGAGGCATGTCCAAATCTCGAACCCGAACACAACACATAGGCAAATGGTTGACCCAAACCCAAAATGTTTTTGGCCGGGTTCATGTCGGATTTCGGATCGAGTCATATCTTGACCCCCCTAATGAAACTAGTGATTGGTGGCACTCAACGAGTGCGTGGTTGTGCAATGGTTTGCCAAGAGTAGGCAAAGGTGATAAAGAGCTGTTGCAAATTGTTATTTTTTGCATTTTTATTCACTTTATATAACTTTATTTTCTTTAGTATAAATTTATTTTCTTTTGGGGAAAAATTAAGGGCTCAGCCAATTCTATAAAAAAGAATAGAACTAAAACATGCCATCAACAAAAAAGGAGGCTAGACAAAAAATAAAAAAAAAACACATGTAGAACCCAATAAAATTAAAAGAGAACAAAAAATCAGACATAAACTCTGGCTAGCAGGGACTCAGTGCATGCATTAGTGATCATAAAAGAGATTCAAATTCTCCTTTGGTTGCCAGTAGACCATCATAAAGGAGATGACAGGCATCATCATCCACAGCCCAATAAAACCAGCCAATCCAAAATCGAGGAAGCATCAACAACAGTAGAATCCAAAGGCAGCAAATAGGCAACTCAGTAGATAGCATACAACTTAGAGGTCGGGCAATATATACTTGCCACCAACGAACCGAGGCTCACAATGCCAATCAATCAGCCTTTAAGAAGTATTGATCAGGCAACAAGCAAGATAATCCAGATATGATTCCAGCAATGAACGAAGCAGAAGAACCATTACATCTGTATTTCAAATGTAAGTTTTCTTTTATGTCAAAATTACAAAAGCTGACATCGCCCAATACATTGGGCTATCTACTGAAGGGCCTATGGTTCGTTCATTTCTCATGAATGACTTTGAATGGAGTGAGGTTAATCAAGTCCTTAGGAACGCCACATTTTATTAACACCAACCTCTCATATAATCACTTACTAGAAACTCCAGAATCATTCAACACGTCCTTAGAACCTCCATTATACTCAAAGCTGGCGACCGTATCAACATGACCCCTACTTTATCTGTCGCTACCTACCTTATTATGACCAACACCAAATTCGATGAGGCAGATTTAATTATTGATTACATTCATCATATGACCTTCGTTCGCCTCCCTATTACTCGCCGAAAATAAAATATAGCTCTTGGTCACCTTGTAGGATATATCCTCCAAAAAAAATATCAAATAACCTATCCTGGTGAACCCGATAATCTTCCTATCTTTTATACGGATGCCTCTTTCCGTATTCTTTTCTATCGGGGACATGAGCCTGAAGAACCTGTTTTTGACGAAGAAGAAGGAGAAGATGCCCCGGCTGCAGCTCAAGCACGTCCACGACGACATGCACCATCTCGAGCACCTGTACCAGCTTACCCTCACGACGATATGG
>NW_021319551.1:2128290-2131297 GCF_001605985.2 Dendrobium catenatum
AAAACGGGCTCCAAAATCCCTGAAATCTCAAAGTAGTCATTACTATCGTACAATACGGTTTCTAATCGTACAGTACGATATATATAAATAGACTTCATCCTGGTACGAAGTGGTTTGAACAGTTCAAAAAACATTCATACAGTACGATTTAAAATCGTACGATACGATCAACAACAATTCTGTTCGTACAAGACGATGGCTGGGACGATCAAATATCATCTCTGTTCATCGTATGGTATGATTGACATTGTACAATATTATGAGACAAAAACCAAGAGATCGTCCAGGATGAACCCTGGGATGATTATATTTCATCTCTATTCATCGTATTGTACGAATTGGTTTGTGCAGTACGATGTTAGAATTATAATTAAGCCTGGATTTCTTACATTAATCACGGGTTAAATTAAGTAAGTATTTAAAATAAATCGTACAGTACGAACTTGTTCGTTTAGTACGAATGGCATAAAATAACTTACTTAAGTTAAAAAGATGGCTAGGGTTTTGGATTTGACCATATCGTACAGTACGGTTTACATTCGTACGGTACGATCTATTCACAGAATCGTCCTACAAATCTCTGATCGCACGGTATGAAATAATATCATACAGTACGATCTACAGAGAAAGAAAAACTCTAAATTTTTCATTTAAAAACACTCTCCCCCTGTGCGTGTGCATGGTTGCTCAGACTTTTATGCATTTTTTGGCCAGACTTAAGAAAGTAAAAATAAAATAAATACCAAAATACATTGTTAGACTCATACTCCTAATCTACCTATTCTTGAGTCTTCCCGTTGTCCTGAGTGGCTTGTGATCTTCCTGAAGTGTTAGTATTCACGGACAATAGAAAACATTAAATGATATTCAATAAAAAGTAGTTTAGGCAACATTATTTAGCATCATCAAAATCTCAACCTCGGGGTCATGGGTCGCAACAATCTCCCCCTTTTTGATGATGTCAAATAAATTTTGTTGTTAGCAAGTTCGAAGGACATTTTTTTTCTTTTTTTTTTTTACATATGAACAAGAAGGCACTAAAGAGATAATGCAATATGAAAGGAAATGCATTTAACCATAGAACAAACTACAACAACCTTCTCCCCCTTTTGACAACACAAAAAAGAGGAACAAACACTAAGATAAAAAATGCTATAATACAAAGATAATCTAAAATGGAGGATCCTAATCAGATGGTGGTGGAGATGGGTTTGGTTGGATGTACCGAAAGAGAGCGTCATAGCGGTGATCAATAGCAGTAAAGCGTTCCCCAAACCATTGCATGTCAGTCTCGTGTTGCTAATGTTGCTCTTGAATGTGCGTGTCGAGATGAGTCTGAAGTTGGTCGAAGCGTTCGACCAGATCGTCGTGAGGGTAAGCTGGTAAAGGTGCTCGGGGTGGTGCATGACGTCGTGGACGTGCTTGAGCTGCAGCCGAGGCATCTTCTCATTCTTCTTTGTCAAAAATAAGTTCTTTAGGCTCATGTACTCGATGGAAAAGAATACGGAAAGAGGCATCCGTATAAAAGATAGGAAGATTATCGGGTTCATCAGGATAGGTTATTTGATATTTATTTTGAAGGATATATCCTACAAGGTGACCAAGAGCTATATTTTATTTTCGACGAGTAGTAGGGAGGAGAACGAAGATCATATGGCGAATGTAGTCAATAATTAAATCTGCCTCATCGAATTTGGTGTTGGTCATAATAAGGTAGGTAGAAATAGATAAAGTAGGGGTCATGTTGATACGGTCACCAGCTTTGGGTATAATGGAGGTTCTAAGGACGTGTTGAATGATTCTAGAGTTTCTAGTGAGTGATTGTACAATAGGTTGGTGTTGATAAAATGTGGCATTCCTAAGGACTTGATTAACCTCACTCCAGTCAAAGTCATTCGTGAGAAATGAACGAACCATAGGCCCTTCAGTAGATAGCTCAATGTATTGGGCGATGTCGGCTTTTGTAATTTCAACATTTTGGCGACAAACAAAAGAGTGAAAAGTGAGGTTGTTGACGGTGTAGGCTAGGTTTGCAAGGAATTCTAAAAGGAGTTCAGAGTTGTATGGGAAGGCCAGGGTGAGAAGAAATTGGAGGGTGGTGGAAGCAAAGAGGTTAAATACCTCGAAGTTCAGAGCCTCCTGATTTAGCAGTCTGGATGGTGTGATTTTGTAGACTTTGAACTTGTGGTATGCATCCTCATTTTATGCTTTCAGGAATCGAGCACTATGGCGGCGAGAGGAAGACGAGCTTCCCACTACCATATGACCTCTCTTGCTTGAACTAGACATCGTGTAGAGGCTGAGTGAAAGGTGAGAAGGATAAAGTGGTGTGAGGGAAGTGAGTGAAGTGAGGATATCTGCCTATCCAGCCAATTTATAGAGTTTTTCCATAATCGTACAGTACGATAGTATATCGTACAGTACGATATGACATTAACTGTTTTGATGAATCATATTGAAAAAGGTGGTCCAAACGTACAGTACGATGGATATCATACAATACGATCAGAAGAATATTGATCGTCCCGAGTGCGTTAGTATGACTTTTGACCAAACATATTGTACTATATGAACAGGTGTACCGTACAGTACGAATGCAATTTAATATCGTACCAAACTCCTTTATATCATTCTTATCCGTTTTCTGAGGTGGATCGTACATTATGAAGTGGATCTATCGTATAGTACAAACACCAATAATAAAGTACCAAAAAGCATAAATTCGTCCCAATCCATTGATGACGTGTATCATACAGTACGAATAGGAGGTATCGTACCATACGATGAGCAATAATGTATCATACCGTATGATGTAGTTCATACAATATGATCAACAGAGACAAAATTTAGCTATTGGTGAATTCTATGCAGATTATATATATCATACAGTACGATCGGAGTATCGTACAGTACGATAATACAAAGTACAGTAAAGTGATTTTTGTGTAGTGAGTGTTTGATGATCAGGAGCAACCTTAGAAGATTTTTTTTTTTTTTTTAATTTTTT
>NW_021319552.1:0-3104 GCF_001605985.2 Dendrobium catenatum
AAATCTTCCATCAAAAGAAAAATTAGGCCAAGCCAAACAAGAGAAATTAAGTGCTCTTAAATGCATTTAATCTTTAAGGATCTCTACTTTCTTGTTTGGTGCCTTCCCATTGAAGGACAAAAATTTAAGATTTTTAAATATTCTCCATTAATTTTGGAGTTAAGGGGGTTCGACCATGAACATGCTTGGAGATTTATGCATTATAATGAACCTAAATTTTGACGTAAGGCCCTTATTCATTCACTAGATTAGGGGAAAGCTTGTCTCGGCCTCTTTAATAATCCAACTGTCTTTGGAAGGGGTTGATTTTTCATTTGACAAGGAATATGAGTGATGTGCATGCTGGTAGGGAAAGATCATATGAAATGATGCTCTCAATACCCAAGAACTTTGGAATATGATGAAACTACAAATTTTGACTTTTTTTTTTTCATAATGGGGTTATCTTGCTGATCCTGAGACTTTATAATCCTTTAATAGGAAAGTATATCCTTAATATTAAAAGCATAACTTATATAAATGTTGGAAGATAATTTGAGTACATAAGCATTTGATCCAAGTTTTCTAAAAATTTTGAATGGACCACAAGCCCGAGCATATAACTTACTATATTTGGTGGGAAAATGCTTAGGGTGAATATAGATTAAGAAATGATAATCTTCATTAAATTTTTTATAGGAGTGTTTACAATTGATAGTATCTACGTATTTATAATTACTTAATTGGATTTGTTGTCTATTCGTGAAGACCATAGAGGTTTTTGGCAATTGAAATAGAAAAAAGGTTATTTAGGACATTTGGACAAATTTTGGGTTAAAAATTTTAGGGTTTGAAAGGGTAATTTTTTTAAGGGGAAAGGGTGAGGAATTTTATATAAAATATTTAAAATTGTTAGGGAACTAGTGGAGTTGTTAATAGGAGTTGGATATGTGATGGGAGTTGTATTTTTTTTATTTTGTTACAATAGGAATTTATCTCCTTGTGTTGGGGTTTTGGCTTGGCTACCTTGATGTAAATGGGGAGTTAAGGCTTTGGGAAGTTGTAAGAGTTATGGGAGAACATACAAGAGAGGTTAGAATTGTGTTGGGAGAGAGGAGTAAAAGAGAGATGTGGTAACTATGGACTCACCAAAGCCCTAAGTGATCAATCACCAAGCTTCACTGATGCATACAGTAGCCTATAAACCTTTTCACATGTAATGTTTATAAACAAAGATAATTTTATTTAATGATCTCCAAAACACAATGTATGGGCTTATTTATAGGATTTTTTCAAGCCTATAGCTGACCTATTCATGTTTAAAAAGTCTTAAGTGTCAATGTATTACTATTCTATGGATATGTTATTTGTCCTAATACAAAGAGAAATAAAATAAGTAAAGATTACAATTTAAATGCTTCCATCAAAAGATAAATTAGGCCAAGCCAAATAAGGAAAATGATTTGGCCTTGAAAACAAGGAATCTTTAAGGATCTTTCCTTTTTTGTTTGGTGTGGCCAACCTTCCCTTTGAAGGACATAAATTTAAGCTTTGTAATTATTCTCCATTAATTTTGAAGTCAAGAGGAGTGGACCATAAACTTGCTTGGAGATTTATGATGAACTTAGATTTTGATGCAGTGGCTTTATTCCTTTACTGGTTTAGGGGCAAGCTTGTCTAGATTTCTTTGATAATCCAAGTGTCTTTGGAAGGGGGTTGATTTTTCATTTGACAAGGAATATGGGTGATGTGGATGTTGGTGGGGAAATATTATATGAAATAATGCCATCAATATCTAAGAGCTTTGGAATATTGATGTAATCAAAAATTTGGGAAGGGGCCCAAATTTTTTATCACAAAAAACAATCTCTTTCTAGGTAATAGAAAAAGCATAAAAAGAAGACAAATTAAACAAAAAATAAACTTTACTTATATAAAATAAAAGACTTACAAACTTGACTCTTACAAACAACTCAAACAAGACAAACACCTAAAGTTGCATTTCTTTGAGAAGAAGGATACAGGTGAGGTGGCACTTGCGGATAGAAGAAGAGGTTAGAAGCCAAGACGAAGGGTGGAGAAGCTCGCAAGCCTTCCTAGAAGAAGAGAAGAAGAAGAGGACAAAGCTCGCAAGCTCTTCCCAAAAAATCCTCAGGTTTTCCATTCCAAAAATCACATTTTTTTCACTCTCTAAAATAGCCCTAAACATCTACTATTTATAGACCAAAAGAGGAATACAAACAGCCATAAAACATTAATTAAAAGCTTATTAAATGAGGGAAATGAAAAGCCAACAACCAACTAATAATATTCCCAATTCTACACAGGAAACAAAGCACCACAAGCCACGGAAAAGCGCCCCCCCCCCTCAACAGCCATGGGAAAGCAGCCTAGGCGGAACCCGAAGAGGCAGCCGCAAGAACAAAGGAGGCCCGCACGGAAAACCAAGAGCTAGCCGCAGGAAACCAAGAGCCAACCGTGGGAACCAAGGAGCCAAGGCACGAGAACCCAAGAGCCATCCACGGGAACTAAAGGGACAGCAAATGGGGGGAATGAACATCAGTTTATGAGCTAAAAAGGCTCTCTACTAGACATCAATGAGCTGATTCTAGTAGAGGACCTAGAAGCTCATCAAATTTATAATTCAAAATGTTTTGACCCCCCATTTTGCCTACATCAGACTCCCCTATTTGAAAAACTCATCTGCCGATGAGTTGGCTTTAGATTTGACTACCAATAACAACTATGACTCACAAGACTCACAATAACTACTCAATGACCTAGGATATACCAAAACTCACTAGAATTCACAAACAAAACAACTTATGACAAACCGACTCATAAACCTAGGACTTCATAACCTGGCTCTGATACCAAAACTGATGTAATAAAAAATTTGGAAAGGGGCCCAAATTTTTTATCACAAAAAACAATCTCTTTCTAGGTAATAGAAAAAGCATAAAAAGAAGACAAATTAAACAAAAAACAAACTTTACTTATATAAAATAAAAGACTTACAAACTTGACTCTTACAAACAAGACAAACACCTAAAGTTGCATTTCTTTGAGAAGAAGGATATAGGTGAGTTGGCACTTGCGGATAGAAGAAGAGGTTAGAAGCCAAG
>NW_021319552.1:10314-11556 GCF_001605985.2 Dendrobium catenatum
AATATCCAAAAAACCGCGGGTTTGGGTCGGGTCGTCTGGCTGCTACGTGGCGTAAATTTAATGGTGGTCGAACCTATAAAACCATTCGATTAGAGGACGTAATAATTGTTTTGCACTTTTGTAACCAAAAGTATTTAGTTATAGCATGATGTTTTAGATTGAATTTATAGTTATTATATATAAATTTGGATTAGTGATGTATATTGATGGATGATATGATATGGAGATGCTTTTATTATTTTAATTAATACAAAATAAAATTAGCTGCTATGGTAGATTAATTAGAAAATAAAAAGATGCAATTCATCCCATTTAAATTATAGGGTGTTACAAGCCTCTCATTTGAGAGTTAGAATGTATCAATGATAGGGTGACCACCATTATCATTTAATATTTCATCTAATAATGGGAATCGTCCTAACATATCCAGATCTCATGTAAATATTCAGGGATGTAAATTACATAGGGTATGTCACATTAAATGCTTCATAAAATATAATCCACTAATAAGGCCATATGTATAGCCTAGGCTTTCAAAAATCTTTTAATCATATTTTTTAAAATTTATAAATATTTAGATATCTATTTTCAGGTCTATTTTAACATTGTCAAATCTATTTCCAATATTAAGTTTTAAAATGTAATGAGTTAAGGGAGTGTTTCCTTGAGAGAGTCACATGTTTGTCCCTCTCGGCCTACACCTGAGGTCCTCCGAGTTGTAGTTGTAGAGCTCCAAGAGGAAGCTTTAGTCGAAAGGCTTTATTATCAGTGGAGGAGAGGGGAGAGGCATCTCCATAGTGCGAGTAGTAGGAGGGAGTGGCATCTCCACTATGCAAGGATCAAAATGAGGAAACAACATCACCATACCGGGAGGCTGATAGAGAGTGACTTTTCAAGGATCTAAGTTTTAGTAAAGGTCATTCTCAATCTACTAAGAGAGGTCTTCTCCAACTAGTTGAGTGTTAAAAGAGAACTTTCTAGTGGAATACCCAAATAAGAGGATCTTGGGGGAGTAGATGTTGATCAATTTCAATCAAACCAATATAAAAATTTGATTTGTGTTACTTTTACTTTCATGCATTTACTTTCTTATGTTTTGGTTTACATTGGACATCTTTGTGAAAGATATGGTTGTTGAATTTTTGGTTATACTCTTGCATAAAATTTAAAAAATAAAAAAAGTCAAAAGTTAAAAAAAAATTATTTTATTTACGCTTTTAATATTTTATTTTCTTTAGCTCA
>NW_021319552.1:18477-34827 GCF_001605985.2 Dendrobium catenatum
GTGTAAGACCCAATATGGGCATTCTCATAATAGAGCTGTAGCCCAATTCCAAATCAAAAATCCCTGGGCTCCCTTGTCGTACAAAAGATCGTATGTTCTCAAACTAATTCTAAATACTTGGTTAACTTTCCTAATAAGAAACCATAAGACCTGCATCCAACCAACATTCTAAACCTTACCGTTACTAATTGCTAAATGAAGTCAACAATCAAACTAAATAAAAATCTGAGGTTACTTACGCTAAAGATGTAAGCCCCAAAACACCTAATTCAAATTAAAAATTTCAAATCTCACCACTTTAGTCTATTCGGGATCCTGAGAGGAGGCAACTCTCATGGCTGCCTAATTCAGATTCGCCTGGACTACATACGGTCAAATGTAATTTAAGTGTTGTGCTAAGACTGAATCTACGGTGTATATCCCCTAGTGAACGACGGATATTCCATATGGGAATTCGTTGATCTATGTTTTACCTCCAGTTACTTTTGACTATTGAACTAAAAATTACCATAAATTTTTCATTCCTTATATTCGAAGAGTTCTCTATGTGTAGAATAGCGGGTAATTCACATATGAAGCTTGCTGTGCTACATAGGAAGTATGGACCCCAGATCATTAAACCCTTCATCTACCCTTAGAGAAATTCTGGTTTTAATCTAACAATCTAACTTAGGGAAATTGTAAATCCAGGCTTGTCAAGTGGGATTCCATGCATTCGGCCATTTTCTTGTTAGCCAACTAACCATGCTACTTATTTTACTGTTGATGAATGATTATTAACAAATATGTTTTAAAATTGCGTATTCGATGTATTGAGGTATTGTTTTTCATATCGATAGGACTGAGGCGATAGCTTCAGGCGTTTTGAGGCCGTAAGGCCTCAATATTCAAAAGTTGCGTAAACAAAAATGAACAAATTTTTTATATACTAATATGAAGGTGATGATAATATAAATCATAAAAAAATAAGATATGAAGTGAATCAAAATATCCCAATAATAAGAACAACAATGAAATATTAGTTTAACTCAAAATTCTAATCTTTCCCATAATCCAATATTCTTTCTTAACAATATATTTCAATTTCCAAAAATAAAATAGCAATGACTATACAATAAAAACTCCATAAGTCATCACGCACTGTCATCATAAGGGTTATTCCATTTGAAATCATCATTATGATGAACTGACTCTCTCCCCTTCCTCCTCTCCTATAGAGTCCAATGGTCGGCATTTATACTTCAAGATTTATGTAAGTTTTAATATATATAAGCGCTGAAGGTAAGCCTCATGCCAGCTGAGGCAAGGCGGGCCTCACGCAAGTTGATGGCGCAGCCTCATATACCAAAAAACTCGAGGAGTAAGCATCGAGGTTTTTATTACTGGAATTGCGCATAGGCGAGCTCTAGTAGCGCAATATTTAACATCCATGCTAATACAATTCTTACCTTTCCAAGGTAAAGTAGCATAAATACTGATGTTATTAATAATGCCTCTTTTTAACATTTATTATGATTATGACTAATATTATTTATTTTTGTCATAACCTAGTTGGAGCAGAGTACACGGAATCTACATACATATACGACAACACTGAACACATGACATGTCAAATTTTAAAAATATAGTAGGATACATTACATCGGGTTGAACACTAATATTATATTTATATATTTTTATAAAAGTCTATAAAATTTAAATAATTTAAATATTAAAAATATTAGGCAATCGAGAGATGAGAATCATGCTGTTGAGATTCAAGGTATTCGATGTATGCAGTAAGTTCGGGCGTACGATGCCTGAAGAGGGCATCTGGTCGTCGAATGTGAGAGAGCGTTGTCATCGATGTTTAGTACGACGTCGGACAAAGATGAGCAATGTCAAGTTGTGGGTGTTATAAATTGCTCTGTCGAGCATCAATGTCAATAGTGTTCATATGCTTTGAATGTTGAGTATGATTTTTGAATGTCAATATTGTAATGACTTTAGTATGTCCAATGTTGAGGATGACATCGGAGCATTGTTGTGTAAACCACACTAGTCGGCAAATCCGCTACAAAAAAAATTAAATTTGAGAATATTTAATGATGCGGGTGATTGAGTGTGGCGCGTTGAGTTGGTGTTGTGGATAGAAAATAAAGATAATTTAATTAATTAATAAAAAAATAATATTATTATATAAATATCAAGAAAATATTTAAAAAAGTAAAAATTTTTAAGACAACTCCTGCCCTACATTTGTATTTTTTTTTTTTTAATATGGATATGTTTTTGGCTATGTTCTAATGAGCGTCTTGTCGGATATGTGTCATAATGCTATCATGTTCGGGTAATGTGTCGAAAAACTACACACACCTCTTTGAAGGAGATGTGTCCGTGCATCATAATAATAACTTGTGAAAAGCCCAAGCTATTTTTCGCCTTTTTTTTATATTATTGTTTGCTGCACACTGTGATGGATGCAGTATAACTTTATTTAGGTGGCACTAATAAGAATGGAGTTAGCATCGAGAAGTTCAAGCAAACTACCTTTGATTTGAACCATGTTCAATTTGATTTGAAATTGAGTCAAACCCAAATTTTAGTTTAAGTTGATCTAGCTTGACTCAAAATCAATCGAGTCTAAGTTAACAAAATCATAAAGGCAAACAACAAAATTATTTGGAAAATGCTCAAAATGGATTTGATAACTTTTTGAAGTGTGAAAGATTGAAATTGGGTATTCTAAATTAATCTTGAAGAAAAAATAGCCTCCATTGCAAAGTCTGAGGACCAATTTGACTATTGCTACATAAAATATTAGTGCTAATTTACGTTGATATCATTTTTAGTGAAATTTGATTTTGAATTATATATAATATATATAATATATATATATAATATATAATATATATATATATATATATATAATATATAATATATTTTATAAGTGTTCCAAGTTGATTCCAATCATGTTTTGAGGCTCACCACCAACTTTCTTGATATCAGCTTGAAAACTTTTTCCACTTAAGAATTTGGTTCATGTGCCTACCCGAAATGACTCGGAGTTGATTGATTTTGAATGAACTCAAAAGTCAAGCAAGCATCAAATTTTGACCAATATTACATTCCCTAACTAAGAACATTAAATTTGAAAGGGGCACCACAAATAATCTCTGCCTGTGATTGCGCCTGCATGTTCTTGTTAAATCATGTTGAATTTACACTGGAATTTTGTTTGGAGGAGTGTTGTATAAACTTTTCTGCTTTTTTATGAGATTGCTGTAGACCCCTTTCCATGCATTGCAGATGGCGTTGGGGTTGAAGGCGATGGGCCTATTAACATTTGATTGTAGAGATACCACAAACTTTATAGCTTATCGATATGCCCATAAGCAATAAACTAAGATTAAAAATGCCAATTTTATTTTTAAGTCCGGGTCAAAATATGATAATGCTTTCATCAGGGAGGGCTTCCCATGTATGTTGCCACTCGAAAACTTTATCAGATGAAGCAGCCAACTATTTTTGTTCCAGCGTCAATCAAGGAATCTGTTGAAAGATTATTTGATGTGCACAGGGCACTGGATCAATCTGAATTGAGACACACTCTTATAGGCATGAATGTAGGTAAGTTCATATCTTCTCTCAAGCTTTAATGAAACTTAGTGCTCAAGGATGGCATCTATATTATGTTGTGAAGACTGAAGACTAAATATTTTTTTTTTGTTATCGTCAATTCTTATTAGCTGAGCTGATAAAAGAAAGTACTTAATATGCTTTAATGTGTAGGAGATGAGTTTCAGATAAGGAAGGATCTTAAAGTGAAAGCGTTTAGGACTTACCATGTGATACCTAGCCAGGTATGACCAATTCAAATTTATAACTTTCAACTGTCTCTAATAGAAATGGGAAAGAAATTTTTTATAGGTATTGTTCATCAACATTTTCTCCTCTTCAAACATTGGCAGGGGTATATTATTTATTCTGTTAAACAGAAACTTAAGCAGGAATATATGACTCTTTCAGGGCACGAAATCAAGTCCTTACGGTTATCTGGTGTTGAGGTCTTTCTTGGGAAAAAAACTTACCTATTCTCTTAAAAAAATGATTTTGAAGTTAATTTTGAACATTTTTGGAGCTTTATTTTTGGTGATTCTTTTTTTACAGGTCACTTACACAGTGACATCTCCTGAGATTGCCTTTACAGGTGACACAATGTCAGATTTTGTTGTTGACCCAAATAATGCTGATGTCCTAAAAGCTCGGATTCTTGTCATGGAGGTGCATGCTTTTTTTTTTTTACTTGTGCTCATTGATGATCTTTTCTACTGTATTTTTCTTCAACTATACGAAGGATGAGTTGTCTTATGCGCCGTTTGTTAGTTTTGTGCTGCATATGAGTTTCTCACTTCAGTTCATGACACCTTGTATGTTTTATACAGTCCATTCAGCTGCTCAGATTTTCCAATATATTACATCTCTCGAGTAATCAACTGATTTTGATGACGTTGTCAAGAGCATCCTATACAATCTGCTTTAGATGATCATTGTTACTTTTTTTCCACTATTGGTTTCTTCTCTTATTTATATCTACTAGATTGCATATCTTTCTACTTTGTTGCATGGTAAGTGTATCATTTTAAGGATATCAGGTTTAAATTTCAATTGTTGAATGGTAAAAGAAGCATGGATACATCTTGTAAAAAGGAAATCCTTCATGCATAAAATTTTGATTTGTCAAACTTAAGTGTAGATATGATGCAAGGTTGGGAATGTAAGTTGTAACGATAACATTCCATGCATATGATACTAAGCTATACTTATCATGGTTGCATACTTGTATATGCCAATTAAGGTCTTTTATAGGTGCCTAATAGGTTCATATAGAAGAACTCGGACCTAATATGTTCTATTGATAAGAGTTTGGTCGAAGCAATATCCTCGTTCCCTTAGGTACGCATGAGCTAAGGAATGTGAATCACCCAGGTCTAGCAAGTTGAAGAGTTATCCTCGACAGAAGTTATATGGAAGTTGTAGAGACCCATCCATGTTTTTAAGGATTCTCATCCTCGGTAGGGATCAACCTCCCAATGTTACTTGGCCGTGCTTAGATCAGCAAGTTTCCGCTAAAGCCATCCAAAATGGCTATGGGGAATGAGCGTCTCAATAGGTAAAAAGCTTGAATGCTTGATCTTCTGGACTTGGCTAACTCAGCCTACAGTTATCATGAATCAAGACAATTTGCCCTTCGCACTTGATGGTTTAAGAACTGCACCTAGAAATTTGCTAGCACACACAAAGGACTCACAACTGACTCACTTGCAACAACTTGCCTTAAAACCGAGGACCATGCTAGGAATGGAGAACCACATGGACACCTATTAGGTCATGAACCTTGTCCTGTACAATCAGCAATGAGTTGTAATTAATGATATACTTTTTAAATTTTTTATGTAGTTTTCACTGTAGCCCTCAAATCCCTTTAAATAAAGAGTGTAGAGGCATATTTCAAATTAGGAGTGATCTTGGCGGCTACATACCTAAAGAATGCATCTTCATTATCCCTAGAAAGAAAGTTATCGTCTCCACCACTCCTAGGTGATGACCCCTTAAACACACGAGAACGCTTGCTTGAGCTAGCCATTCCTAAGATACCAAGGGCTCTAGAAGATTTGAAAGTGAAAATGAAAGTGAATGAAAACCATTTCCAAAACCCTTATAGATATAGAAAAACTACATATTGTACAGTACGAAGTTGGGTTCATATGTATGATCCTGAGATCGTACGAGAAGAAATTATTTTCGTACATACGAATGGAAACTGCCAAAAATGAAATGACTTTTCGTAAAATGTTATTTACAAGGCATCCTTTCGTACAAACTTTTTAACCATGCGTTCATATAGATGAACATGTGTTTGTCCGGGAAGATCAGAAAATTAAAGATCGTTTTAAAGGCAGTTAGGTTCGTCCCTCACAGAAACTGACAACTGGATCGTACAGACGAAAGATGATTTCATACGTACGATCAGTAATGATAACTGATCCTAACCGATAAATCATCCCCATGCGTACAGACGAATCTGTACACATAGTACAATACGATGACGTCATTGTACAATACTAAATCTATAAAAAACCTAAATTTTGCGTGTTCAACTCAAAATCAAATCATAGACATGCTACAAGTATCGTACAGTATGAAAATATTTCGTATAATATGAATAAAACACTTAGAAAACAAAATATAAAAAACAATAAAACTTCTCAAAATCCATCATCCTTCAACAAATGACTTGCTCTCAAACTAAAAACTCACAAATCAAAAATAAAAACAAAAACACACATGCACTAATAAATAAAAATTAACAAACAGAAAACTAAAACAGACACACAAAAAATATATTAAGTTTGCAAAAAAAATTTATCTAAGCATTAAGATCAATCACACCTAATCTCGTTCTTATGGTGCTAAATGTGTCAAAGGCTAGTGATTTTGTAAAAATATATGCAAGTTGATTTTCAGTAGAAACATGATTCAATTCAATTTCTCCTTTGGCTACTTGATCTCTAATGAAATGATGTCTTATGTCTATATGTTTGATTCTAGAATGTTAGATAGGATTCTTTGAAATGCAAATGATACTAGTATTATCACAATAAATTAGAATTATGCCTATTATAAATCCTAAATCAATTAACTATTATTTCAACTAAAGTATTTGTGCCACACAACTTCCTAAGACAATATACTCAGCTTCAGCAGTAGATAGAGACACAGAATTCTTCTTTTTGCTTTAGTCATGGATGTTCTCACTAGACATTTGCAAGAGGATGTACCTTGGTGTATGCTTTTCGCAGATGATATTCTTCTTGTTGATAAAACTAGAGAGGGAGTTGAAAGTAAACTTGAATTATGGAGGTCAATATTAGAGACTAAAGGTTTTCGCTTGAGTAGATCTAAAACGGAATATATTGAGTGTATTAGTAGTAATAGACCTAGTGAAGGGATTGTGACTTTGGGCGATCAAGTCATTAATAAGAGTACACGTTTTAGATATCTTGGATCTATTGTTCAGAGTGATGGTGAAATAGATAGGGATATTATCAGCAGAATTCAAGTTGGATGGTTGAAGTGGAGGAATGCATCGGGCTTGTTGTGTGATAGAAAAGTACCCCTCAAACTTAAGGAAAAATTCTATAAGATGGTAGTGAGGCCTGCAATGCTTTATGGTGCTGAATGTTGGCTATTAAAAGAGAAGCATAATATTAAGTTAAGTGTGGCAGAGATGAGGATGCTCAAGTGGATGAGTGGCTTTACACTTAGAGATGGGATATGAAATGAGCATATACGTGAAAAGGTTGGAGTAGCTCTAGTAGAAGATAAGATTAGAGAGAGTCGCCTTAGATGGTTTGGTCACATAAAACGGCGGCCTTCCAATGACCCGGTTAGGAGAGTAGAGGTATTAGATTTGATTTATGTTAAGAAAGGTAGAGGCAGACCTAAAAAGACCTGGTTAGAAAATTTTAGGAATGACCTTTCTTTATTAGATTTAAACAAGAATTTGACCTTTAATAGGACACAATGGAGAAAAAAGATTCTTGTAGCCGTCCCCACGTAGTGGGATAAAGGCTTGATGTTGTTGTAAATAGAAAGAAATTGATCATAATTTTTTAGCACCTAGGATCCTTTACCAGAATGGGATAGTCGAAAGAAGGAACATAACATTAATTCAAGCTGCTAGAGCCATGTTGACAGAATATTCACTTCCTAAATATTTTTGGGCTGAAATGGTTAAACAGCTTGTAATGTTTTGAATAGGGTAAACATTAGATCAAAATTAAATAAAACACCATATGAGCTTCTTAAGAGTAGAACATCAAATTTATCACATTTGCATGTATTTGAATGTAAGGTGTTCATTCATAATAATGGAAAATCTCCTTTAGGAAAGTTTGATCCAAAATCTGATAAAGAAAATTTTTTTGGATACTCTAGTGTTGAAAAATCATATAGATTTTTTAACAAAAAAGACATTAGTAGTTAAGGAGACCATACATGTTGTATTTGATGAATCTGACATTTTGTAAGAGCCAAGTTTGGAAAATGATAATACTGAAAATAACTCCCAAGGAATTGAAAAGATTAATTTGGAAGAAAATGTGAAAAAAAAACTTTTTCCTAGAGAATGAAAATTTTCTAAAAATCATCCTAAGGAATTAATTTTAAGTGAATCTAGTGAGGGTGTTAGAACTAAGCGTGGACTTAGCAAAGAGGTTAACCATTCTGCCTTTATATCAATGATTGAACCCACAAATGTTAAGCAAGTAATATCAGATGAATTTTGAATTTTGGTCATGCAAGAGCAGTTGAATCAATTTGTGAGGAATGATGTTTGGGAATTGATTGAAAGGTCAAAGGATCAAAGTGTAGTTAGAACTAAGTGGGTGTTCAAAAATAAAATGAATGATTCAGGAGTTGTGATTAGAAATAAGGCTAGATTGGTGTCTAAGAAGTATAATCAAATTGAAGGCATTGATTTTGAAGAGACTTTTTCCCTTCTTGCAACACTTGAAGCAATTAGGGTTTTGTTAGTCTATGCCTGTTTTAAAGGATTTAAATTATTTCAAATGGATGTTAAGAGTGTCTTTTTGAATGGGGTAATATAAGAGGATGTTTATGTTGAGCAACCTCTAGGTTTTGAAAATTCTAAATTCCCTAATCATGTTTTTAAATTAAAAAAAGGCATTATATGGATTGAAATAACGACCTAGAGCTTGGTATGAGAGGTTAAGCACTTTCCTATTAGAGAGATCTTTTGTAAAAGGAAGTGTGGATACCACTCTCTTTTTGAAGAAATTAGGAGATGATATACTCATATTGTTCAGATATATGCTGATGATATCATTTTTGGATCTAGAAATAAAAATATTTATGATAATTTTTCAAAAATATTGAGCAGTGAATTTGAGATGAGTTTAATGGAAGATATAAGTTATTTTCGTGGTTTTAGCATTAAGCAAAATAAGAAGAGAATTTTTCATAGTCAGTCAAAGTATATTAAGAACATTCTCAAGAAATATGAAATGGACAATGCTAAACCAGTAACTACACCAATGCGTTCCTCAGTTCAGTTGGATAAGGCCCAAAAGGGAAAATATGTTTATCAAAAAAAAAAAAAGGTATATTTAAATCATTGTTGTATTTGATTGATAGTATATCAGATAATAATGTTTAGCGTTTATTTGTGTGTTAGATTTTAATTTGATTCAAAAGAATCACATTTGACAGCAGTAAAAAGAATTTTAAGATATCTTTTGAGAACTCAAAATTTAGGACTTTGTTATTTTAAGTATAGCTCTTCATTTGAAATTGTTGGATATTCTGATTCAGATTTTGTAGTTTGTAGGATTAATCGAAAGAGTATATCTGAAACTTATCAATTCATAGGAAATTCATTAGTTTCTTGGTCCCACTTTCAAAGTTAGTTCTTCTTCTTTCGCTTGTCTCCTGTATCAATCTGTCTTTGAATCACTCCTTGCTCGTAAGCAATTAGTGATCTAAGAAGATTGTCAATAGAATACACATTTAAATCCTTAGACTTTATAATAACAATTATTTTAGCATCATATATATTAGGCAAACAACGAAGTATTTTATTAATTTTTCAGCGTTCATTAATTTCCTACCTAAAGCATGCAAGAAAGTGACTATTTGAGTGAAACATGTGTACATGTCATTGATCAATTCATTTAGTTTCATGCGAAATAATTCATAATCATACAATAAAATATTTATCCTATATTATTTCACTTCATTAGTCCCTTCATATGTAATACAAAGTCTATGCCAAATTTCTTTTTCACTTTTACAGGTATAAACACGCATGTAGTCTTCTGATTTAAGTGCACAAGAGAAATTATTCAAATATTTTGTATTTAACTGAGCTAATTCAAGTTCTTCTACAGTCCAGTCAGCAAATGGTGTTTCAGTTCTAATGCCATTTTCTAGTCTAGTTGGCATTGTGTATCCATCTTGTACTAAAATCCACATGCGATAGTCAAGCGATTGAAGAAAAGTAGTATTCATATTTTCCAAAAATCAAAAGGGATATTATCAAATAATCGGGGTCTAGTGATAGAATACCCTTCAGGAGTGTTACGGTTTTCAAAATTAGCCATAATCGTTTTTAAAAAATAATCTAAACTTTAAGTTTTAAAACAAAGCTCTGATATCACTTGAAAAATCTGTATAGGTTGTTAAACATACGTAATTGTTCCAAGGCTAATCAAGAGGTGGGTGAATTGGTTATTTTAAAAACTCTTAATAAATTTTAAGAAAACCACTTTATATTTTAAGTGAAGAAAATTTTTTAATCACAAAAATTAAAATGCTGAAAAATAAAAAAGCGGAAATAAAAAGAACATAAAGATTTGTAGTGGTTCGGTCCAATAAGACCTACATCCACTCCTCGAAGACTCCCTCTTCAGGTATTGCACTATTACTAAATTTACTCTCCTTTTGCCCCACAGTAAGGCCGAGAAGCCTTTACAATTTTCCCCTCTTCTACCAATCCCCGGTGCGACAGAGTACCTTCATCATTTTATACCCTCCAAGTGTCGACAGAGTGTCGTCGTCCTTTCACATCCTCCAAGTGTCGGCAGAATACTGTCGTCCTTCACACCCTCCAAGTGTCAGCAGAGTACCGTCGTCTCTTCACACCCTTCAAGTGTCGGTAGAGTACCGGATCTTATTCAAAGATCTTCTCTCGAGCAACTAGAAAAAAGAAATGAAGAGAAGTGACAAAAACACAAAAGAGATTCTTACCTTTGAGTAACCTTCTGAATCCTTCACACTCCACTTGCAAGAACTCTCTCTCAAACACTCTCCCAAATCATACTTTCACTTGTTCTCTAAGAAATCATGAAGATCAGATTCGTCCAAATTAGTTTCTAAAGACTTTTTATATGAAAGATACAAAAAATCGTCCAGAAAACTAAAAATTTCAACTTTGAGCGTATACGATTGTACAGTACGATCGACAATCGTACGTACAAACATAACAAAATTTGCTGGTACGAACTTATACGAACAATTTTCGTACACGATGATCGTACAGTACAAACATAGTTCGTACAATATAAATTGTTAAGAAAATTTTTTTAATTCGTCGGGACGAAAAGAAACCCCGCAATTTCGTACTCTTGACGTCGTATGTACGAACTTCAGATCGTACAATACAAACTGTTCAAAAAAAATTTGGTGTTCGTCGGGACGGAAAGGGACCCATTCTTTTCGTACTCTGGACGTCGTCTGTACGAAGGTCACTTCGTACAGTACGATCAGTTCAGAAAAAATTCGAAGATCATCAGGACGAAAAGAGACCCAATCTTTTCGTACTCTGGACGTTATTTATACGAAGAGTACTTCGTACAGTATGATCAGTTAAGAAAAGTTTTGGAGATCGTCAAGACAAACTTGTGCGTATTTATTTCATACTTTGGACGTCGTTTATACGAAGGGTTCTTCATACAGTACGAACAGTATTTAGAAAATTTTCTTCATATGGTTCGTTTTTAACTGCGTGGAGGAAATAACCAAACAAATCGTCCTGTACGAATTGAAATTGTATTAGTACGATCAGTTTAAAAATTACAAAATTTTTAACTCCCCCAGTGTGTGTTTGCACGGTTACGTAATTACAATCACACTCTCTCAGACTCAATAAAATGAAAAATATATACTTCATTTTCAATGAACCTTGATCTAATCTGATTTGAAGTCTTCAATAATCTGGAGTATGATTTTCCTGAAAAGTTACTACACATAAACAATAAAACAATCCAATATATGTTAGGAGACTCAATAAGCAAACAATAATATTTGGACTCATCAAAAGCAACCATTAAAAAAGCGGACGAGGCATCCGCTTTGAGTCGCGCCTCAAGTCGAGGCGGAAGTCATGTGTATCGGGGCTTACGCCTCGAATCATCCAGCGAAGCCTACGATTTTTTTTCATGAGGCGTACGCATCAGAGCGTAACGCCTCAAGGCAGTATGAGGCACCGCCTAGAAATTTTTTCTTAAGTATATATGTAAATACGCTGCAGCCGATTCATGTTCGCGTATAGGATTAGGGCTTCCTGTGAGAATTGAAAGGCGAACTGGAGGGGAAGCCATGAGGGAAAGAGACGAAGCCGTGAGGGAAGGAGACGAAGTCGTGAGTGCAGGAGACGAAGTCGGAAGGAGACGATGTAAGAAACGAAGCCAAAAGCAATAACGGTTTCAAAAGCAGGAAACGTAGCCGAGGTTGTGAAACATTCAGGCCTCGGTTAGGTTGGAAGAGCAGGTGAGCAGTGTTGGGAGCCTTGATTTTGACGTGTAATAACAAAAACTTGAATAACTCTTTATTCGGCTTTCTTTCATTCGTCTGCTCAGTACATGTTCGGTACTGCTAGGTATCTCTAGGTACATGCTCGGTACCGTGCAGGTATATGCTTGGTATCGCTAAGTACATACACGATACCACTATGTACATGCTAGATATCGAGCCAGTACCGCTCGATACCGAGCAAGTATATGCTCGGTACTGAGCGTTACATGCTCGATACCACTAGGTACATGCTCGGTGCCGAGCCAGTATCGCTCGGTATCGAGCAGTATATGCTCGGTACCGGCTGGGACATGCTTGGTATCATTAGGTACATGCTCGGTACCGCTCGGTATCTTTCCATACAAATAACTTATGAACTTTAAAAACAAGCAGAATTTCAAAATTACTCTTACAATAAAATTTTATTCCGGGGGTGCTGCCCCCTTGGACCTCCGGCAGATCGGTATATTATTGTATTCATGTTATCTTATTATTAGTAGTACAAATAATTATTAAAATATGTCATATTGTTGATTTTTTTGCCTGTGAATAAATAAAAATTTTGTATATATCAATAATTTGATGTTGATTATTATTTCTATAAATTATTAGCATGACTAGTGGCACAAGAAGAAAAGATCTTGCATGGAAATATGGAACTCAAGTTGAAGTGTCAGGTGAAGGTGCAAATAAGGAATATGTTTACATGAAATGTAATTTCTTTGAGAAACGCATAACCGGTGGCGTCAAGAGGTTGAAGGATCATCTAGCCTGCACTCATGTCAATGTGGAACCATGTGCAAAAGTATTTAATGAGGTGAAAAAGGAATGTACAGATTATTTAAAGAAGTTTGCCACCACAAAGGAAGTCACACAAAGAAATATGGAAGAGATGATAATAAACTCTTCTTACTATGAATCACAACATGAAGGTTCCAATAGTGGAAGCCATCTAGTTTCTTCTAACCGAGGCACTCAGGGTCCCATGGATAGATTTATGATAAATATTGATGACGAGGATAACATAAACACTCAGGATCTTCAGCCTTCTAATGCTACAAAAGAACTTAGGAACAGAGTTTTTTTGGATATCGCCAGATTCATCTATGAAAATGGGATTCCATTTACTGTTGTTAGGAGTCCGTCATGGATCAATATGTTACGATCTATTGGAAGCTATAGAAGAGGATTACAACTTTCAAGTTTGTATGAACTGAGAACTTGGATGCTGAATGAGGAGGTCAAGACAACTTCAAAAATGGTGGATGATATTAAGAAGACTTGGATTGAGATAGGAGTTACAATAATGTCAGATGGTTGGTCATATATTCGACATAGAAGTATTATTAATTTCTTGATCAACAATCCATATGAAACAGTTTTTCTAAAATCAATGGATACTTCAAGTTTTGTAAAGGATGCATAATTATTATTTGAAATGTTAGATGAAGTTGTTGAGAAAGTGGCTGATGCTTTAGTAGTACAAGTTGTTACTGATAATGCAAGTGCATATAAAGCTGCAGGGAGAATGTTAATGGAGAAGAGGCCTCACATTTACTGGACTTCTTATGTTGCACATTGCATTGATTTAATACTTGAGAGATTGAGATAGTTCTCTCAGCATAAATCAGCCCTATTGAAGGCCAAATTTGTTAGTAAGTTCATATACAATCATTATTTAGTACTCAATTTGATGAGAAAAATCACTAACAAGGAAATTATTAGACCTGCTGTTACGAGATTTGCTACTGCATATCTAACATTGCAGAGATTCAAGGAGTTAAGACAACCTTTGCAAGCTATGTTTGCTTCTGAAAAATGGGATAAAAGTTCATATAAAAAAACAAGAAGGAAAATAGGTAAAAAATTGTTATGAAAGATGATTCATTTTAGCGCAGTACAAATTATACTTTGATGACAATAAAATCATTAATTAAGGTGCTTTGAATGGTTGATGATGAGAGGGCCTGGGCTATGGAATTTATTTATGAAGTAATAAATATGGCTAAAGAAGACATTGCAAAAGATTTGAGAGATCAAGAAAGTGCCTACAAAGAAATATGAGATATTATAGATGAAAAGTGGGATCGTCAATTACACCAAAACTTACATCTGCTGCATACTATTTAAACCCTCAATTTCATTATGATAAAGACTTTCATGTTGATAAAAAGGTGAAAATTAGTTTGTATGCATGTATGGACAGATTTATTTCTAAAGAAGACTATCTCAAAGTGAATGTTCAACTTGAGAAATTTCATTTGAAGAAGGAAATGTTTGGATTTATAGCAGCACAAGCATACTACAAAATACGATCTCCTGGTATGTTTATAATTTGTATATTTAGAATTTTAATTTTAATATTTATGTTCAAGTATTCTACTTCAATCAATATTAATAAAATACTATTCATTTTCATGTAGAACGTTGGTGTAGTTTGGAGATGATGTTTTTGAATTGAAAGTTTTTGCAGTTAAAGTTTTTAGCCTAACATGTCCGGCTTCTGCATGCGAGCATAATTGGAGCATCTTCAATTAAATTCATACTAAGAGAAGAAATCGATTAGCGACGGATCGAATAAACAAACTAGTTTATGTCATGTTTAACAAAAAACTGAAAGATAAACATCTCAAATTACAGAAGCAAGGAAGCATTGATAATGAAATTGATCATTTACTTGTTGATGATTTACAATTTGTTGATGAATGGGTTACTCCTAAGAATATTGATGTTTTTTTGAAAGGTTGAAGAGTAGAAAAAGAAACTCTTTGTCAATGAAGCAATGGAAGAAAGCTACTCATGTATAAAAAGAAAAAAATAAATATCTGACGATTAGAGTTATAAAAAAATTTAAGTATTTCTTAAATTAATGAATATAATTTTTTTATGAATTATTTGTTTTATTTTAGAGCTAATGAAATAGTGTGAAGCTAATATAGAAGTAAAGGAAAAAAATATATGATGAAGAGAGTTTGAGGATGACTTGACAAAATTTATGAAAATTCTTGTGATGAAATCAAAGTGATGATGCAAGACGTTGTATTGATGACCCTAAGGGATGTTTTTTCTTTAAGTGGAGTTTATTTAAATCTTCTTTTCAGTAAGTATACTAAAAATTAATCTTAGAATAAATCATCAAATTCACAATTGACATAATATTTTGTTATTTTTGTTATTATTTATAATTTTAAATTACTTTATTTTAATCATTTTTTAGGCTTACGCCTCGCCTTGCTTAGCCAAAACGCCTCGATTCCCGATTTTGCCTTTTAAAACGTTGATCAAAAGCACACAACATAAAAACATAATTATGAAAAGTATGTTGCAACACATAGAATATCTTGTCACAACACTATCTTGGCTTTTGGGTAGTGACGAAAGCAAACTGAAAGCTTGAATCTCATTGTGAAACTTGATTGTTATGGAGTTCAACTATTTTGTGATTGTGCTGAACTTATTGACATGATGTGGCTAAAGCTCTTTATAACATTTGGAGGTTAAAATTTTTCTCATTATAAGTATTTTATTGAATGTGAAGGCTTTTCATACACTTAGAGAGCACTTTCATAATGCCTGTTGTATTGGTCTCTTTGTTGATGTTGAAAGTGATGCTCATATTAAGGGATACACAGATAGATATGTATGATTGTCTTCCTTTCAACTCCACTCTTTCTAATTAAATGCGTGTAGTTGTTCTCCCTTTAATGGTTGATGGACCTTTCATTTATATAAATAAACTTATATTTGCATATTTTAAAACTAAATGATTTGCACATCGAATGTATTAATTTTGATTTTCCTTCCTCCATGTTTGGATCTGAAAGCTTTTTGAACCAACATTTTAAAAGGAGAAATCGGGAATCGAGGCGTTTTTTCTAAGCGAGACGAGGCATAAGCCTCGAGGCGGATCGAGACGTAAGCCTCAAAATGATTAAAATAAATTAATTTAAAATTATAAATAATGACAAAAATAACATAATATTATGTCAACTATGA
>NW_021319552.1:39773-59004 GCF_001605985.2 Dendrobium catenatum
GACGGCTTGACCAACTTGACAATGCTGGCATGATGCGACATGCTACTTTTTCTGGTCAGAATGAGTCAACTCCGGGGGTTATTGGTTCAACCTGAATCTAACACATTTTTCAAATGGGTCAAAATTTTGAATCTGGACCAGATCCGTTTGACAAAAGGGTCGACAATCGGATTTCGGTCGTGTTAAAAATTACACGCTGAGGCCTGAGTCGCTAAAGAAGTTTGGCCTGCTTCCTGTCGGATCGAAAGCCACAACGGGTGATTGCCGCCTAGGTAAATATTTCTCTCTTGCGCTTTGCATGCTTCGCGTGAAGAAGAGTTTTGAAAGAGTCGCTAAAGAAGCTTCTTCGCCTTCTTCGACGAGGTTGTTCCCGTGGGATCGGAAGTCAGGATGGGAGCTTGCCGCGAAGGTAACGATTTTTTTCGCTTTGTGCGATTCCCCGGCTATTTTCCTTGCAGGTAAAGTTATACAATTTACCACTCATATTGTTGAACTTTTCCTGTAAATGAAACTTTTGGAAAAAATCTAATTAGTTAAGCATCTTCATGAGAGAAATAAGGGAACATTATTTATCCTGAATCAATCCACTTGAAAGAGACTCCCAACATGGCACTGTTTTGTGGAGGGTAAATTTGCCTCTGTGCAATGCTATTTCTAATAGCTGTTGAGGTCCAGGAATATATCAGTTGAGAAAGAAAGTTTAGGACAATTAAAAGTTTAACGCGCATAATGATATTCTACACCTACATTCAATTGAGTTAGGTTAATCAAGTCAGTTGTACTTCGATGTTGTTATGGGCTACTTGTTTCACTATTCCTTTGTTCAATATATCGAGAATCAAATTTTTGAGACATATTGCTTCAAATGTTGTAAATATGAGCAGAATACTTATTAAGAGTTGTTGTATATATGTTAAGGATCTTTTAAAATTATTAAACTTGAATGAATTTCTTTATATAGAGAAAATTGTTGTGGTTGTAAGAGGTCTGAATGCGTGTTGATGACTATCAAATACATGGCAATGTTGTGATTTAGAATTGAAACCTTCAATTGCTATTATGATTGCAAAATTGTAACTTGGATAGATCACGTAAAGTATTTCTTTTGAAAATAAAGATTGAATGTAATCGAATTGCAACTATTTTGAAATAATTTTTGATAATGGTTGGACCAAGTATTTTCCTATTTCAGTTGGATTACATCAAGGATCAACTTTAATCCCATATATTTTTGCTTTAGTCATCGATGTCCCTACTAGACATTTGCAAGAGGATGTACCATGGTGTATACTTTTTACTGATGATATCATTCTTGTTGATAAGACTAGAGATGGAGTTGAGGGTAAGATTGAATTATGTAAGTCAACCTTAGAGTCTAAACTCTAAAGATTTTCATTTGAGTTGATCAAAAATTGAATACATGGAGTGTAATTTTAGTAGTAATATTTCTAATGGGGGATTGTGACTTTGGGCGATCAAGTCATTAATAAGAGTACACGTTTTAGATATCTTGGACTATTGTCCAGAGTGATGTTGAAATAGATGAGGATATTATTAGTAGAAATAAAGTTGGATGGTTGAACTAGAGGAATGTATCGGGGCCTGTTGTGTGATTGAAAATTATCCCTCAAACTTATTCTATAAGATAGTGGTGAGACCTGTAATGCTTTATGGTGTAGAATGTTGGCCATTAAAAGATAAGCATACAATTAAGTTAAGTGTTGCAGAGATGAGGTTGCTCAGGTGGATGAGTGGATTTACTCTTAATTAGAGATAGAATACGAAATGAGCACATACTTGAAAAGGTTGGAGTAACTCTAGTGGCAGATAAGATTAGAAAGAGTTGCTTTATATGGTTTGGTTACATAAAACGTTGGCCTTCTAATGACCTAGTTAAAAGAGTAGATGTATTAGATTTGACCTATGTTAAGAGAGGTAGAGGTAGACCTAAAAAGACTAGGTTAGAAAATATTGGAAATGATATTATTAATAGATTTAAATGAGAATTTGACTCTTAACAGAACACAATGGAGAAAAATGATTCATGTAACTGACCCTACGTAGTGGGATAAATGATTGATGTTGTTGTTGTTTAAATCAAGTATCTTGCATCAAATATTGCACCATTACTTTAAGCATTTTCTTGTGACTTTTTTGAAGGAAAAATCAATTATGAAGATAATTGCATGTTATTCTTTTGGGGTATCTTATACATGCAATGATTGGATGCGACTTTTGACATGATTTGGAAGTCTTGGTCCTTCAAATGACTCATTTTTTGTGAATATTTGAACTAAAACATGAAATCATTGAAATTTATTAGTAACTTGTTGTATTGATGTGTTTTGAGAGGCTCCGATTTTGGTAGCTCATGAGATATTTCGGACTTCCATTTCAGAAGTTCCCATGAGAGACAAGTTTGACCAAAATAAATTGTTTTTAAATCACATTGCAGATCCTTATATAACTTTTCTGGTGGATTTTCATTGTATTTCTTTTGGCAGAAAGGTATGATGTTTTGAGAGTGATGAGGCATGATTGTTGAAAATGGATGACTTTGGGTCTCCAATGAATGAAGAGGATTTTTTAGTTGGAGAAAGCTAGCAACAATTGAATTTCTATATTAAGAAATCAAACTAGGCTTTAGGTTTATTTGGTTAGATGAATTTGAAGGTTTATGTAGATTTGCAAAACATGTTTTTACGTTTAGAAATAATCCCAATTAGTCCTAAAATGAAAATTAAAACTAATGTGCATTGTCATACAACAGAAAGTACTTGCCCATTGCATACATCTTCTAATAATTCAAAAAATCAAACTTCCTTATTCTCTCTCTGTAGGTTTTGTAGAACTTTTGAAGCTCATTCAGTTGATCCTGATGCAACAACTTCTCATCAATCCTAAATGGTCTCAAATCTTCAATTGTTCATGGACTTTCGGATTGCTCCAAGATTGTAGGAAGACTAAAAACTCTTAACTTTCTTAATTTTTAGTTTAATTTGTTCAACAAGATCTTGGTGCTCCTATAATCATCCAACTTTTTAGAATCAAAATTAAGATATTTAGATTTTTTTCCCACTACTTTTATTTTGTTGCTTTTCTACCTTGTTTCTTCTGAATATTTGCATAATTAATCTAATCATAATCTGATGTATCATCTTCAATCTTTCCCTCCTCTTCTCTATCGAAAGCCTCAGCTTTTGGTTCTACGTTAGCTACATCTTTAACAAAGTGAACTTCTCCAAACCCATCTAACCTTGGGTTACCATTCCTTACAAAAGAAAGCTCCTCATCACTGGAATCTTCAATGAATTCTATTTGCAAAGAATTTGCAGTGGGTTATGAAGCATCACTTTGCATTATTCATAACATGTATCATATTTTAGGATATTATTATTATTTAAGGATTGAACTGATGTGAAATATAATAGGAATGGCAGGAATTTAATAAAAATTTATTAAGCTTGCTAATTTTAATCACAAGATTAGATTTTAGGATTTCTTAGTTGTAGTTGTGTTTTGGCATGCGATTACAACAAAGATTAATGGGACAATTTAAAATAACAACAAACTTATAGTAAAGCTAGAGGCATAAACAACAGAAATCCACAATTTAACAAATAGAAATTTCACATTGAGTTCTCCTCACTTTCACTCTTAATATGGTTTAACGGAAGAATAATATTAGCAAACTTAAAGATGCCACCAAAAGACAGAAAATGCCTGCAGTATTGCCCAATGAAAAGTTAGTCGGAAGGGAAGAAGTCGGTTGATGTCCAATAACTTTCCACTATCCGGAGATTAGGTGCTCGTCGATGGCAGAGGTCAATGTAAAAAGGATCTGGTCGATGTAGTAGTCAACAGTGTTGTTAATCTCCAAATTGAGGTTGAAGAAGGGAGACCGGAGAATATCTATTCATCCTTGAAGATCATACACGAATCCATAATCGTGCTCGAGATTAGCCATTCATGGGGAAAGTTGACCAAGTAGTATCTTCCAAAATAAGTGTAGGCTAATTAGGAAAGATTATAAATTTCAAATTCATTTGAATTTGAATTAAGAAACTTTCCAAATTAGATAAAGATTAAATTAGGAAAGTAATAAATGAGTAATTAAAGGGGGAATCAAGAGGATGGGGATGGGTAGTGTTACACCCCAATCGGATTTAGACCATGAAGTAGGATGAGATATTATGAATATGATATATACAAAGCTATAGGTTGAATCAAATTTTAATGGAAGTATGCATAACATTCTAGTACAATAACACATGTGCATAACATGCTTATTTAATGTTTTAAAATGATTATGTTTATTAATATGAGTATATGTATTATATGAATTATCTATATGCATTCAGATAATTATGTCTGAGGAGTTGCTTGAAAGAATAACTGATCAGTCTTCAAGGCCAGATAAGGAAATGGGAATGCATGAGGGAAACAAGTCTATGGAGCTTCAAGATATTGTGCAATTGATCTCACAAGTGGTAGATAAAATTACATCTATGGAGAAATCTTCTACTAGCAGTGGACCTATATCTGAAAGTGACAGTGAGGTGGATCGACATTTAAAATTATTTCAAACTTTTAAACCTCCAGGATTTAAAGGTGCAAGTGATCCAATAGTGGATGATGACTGGTTGTTGAAGATTGGAAAGATTCTAGATGGTAAGATATGTCCTGGAAAAAGAAAGGTACCACTGACTACATTTGTGTTAGAAGGAGAAGCGGAAAGGTGGTGGCAAGCACAACATAGAGAAAAATTTGGACAAATGTCTATCACTAGTATACATTGGGACGATTTTGTAAGGGTATTTAGAGACTAGTTTATTCCTCCTTCAGCCAGACTAGCTCTGCAAGACAAATTCTTCAATCTGACTCAGGGTTCCAAGGCAGTTATGCAATATGAAGCTGAGTTCACATCTTTGTCCCATTATGCGCCACACTATGTCAGCACTCAGGAGGAGAAGTGTCATAGATTTTTGAGGGGTTTGAGGGATCAGATGCGACTTGCATTAGCACCTTTTGATAAGTGAATTTTCAATCTTAGTGGAGAGAGCTAGGAGGATTGAAAATGAGCTGAATTTTTCTAAGCATAGTCTGGAGCAACAACAAATAGACAAAAGGAAGATATTCGAAAGGGATGATCGATTCAAAAATAAGAAGCCAAAGTTTGATGATAAACAGAAGCAGGGACAGCTTGAAAAACCTTTATGTGAGCAGTGTGGGAAGCGACATTTTGGTCAGTGTTTGGTGGGATCCAGAAGATGTTTTAGATGTGGTGAGATGGGTCATCGCAAGGTGGATTGCTCTCAAGAAAGAAGACTCAATGCTAGGCCACAGGGATATCAGGTGTATCACGAACAGACACAATATAAGAGATATATGGAAGGCAATCAGACAGGAAAAACTCAATTTCAAGGAAGGCCAACAGTACAAGGAAGACCACTAGTTCAGTTAAAATGGGAAGCATCAGATGTTAAAAGCAATCCACTTGTGAAAGCTAGAGTGTTTGCCATTACACCCCAAGAGGCCAAAGATTCAGAGGAGGTGGTGATAGGTATACTTTTGATTGCTAATAAGTTTGGCAGAGTTCTTTTTAATTCTGGTGCATCTTATTCATTTATTTCTGAAGAATTCTGCGAAGATTTATCTGTTGAGACTGCATGTTTTACACCTACTTTGTGTGTTAGGATGCCGATGGGGGATAGTTTGCCTGCTAATAGGATGTGTCTTATAAATTTGAATATTCAGGGTAACAAATTTCCAAAAGAAATGATTATAGTGCCTATTAAAATATTTGACATCATCTTGGAAATGGATTGGTTAGTTAAACATTTTGCTACAATTGAATGTTGGAAGAAAGAATAAAATTTAATTTACCAATTGAGAAGTCATTCTATTTTCCTTGTGAAAAGAATGCAACATCCTCTCTTGTTGGTGCAATTAAGATGGGTAAATATTTAAGGAGGGGTGAGTTAGTGTTCTTGGCTAAAATGGAAGTCTTAAATAAAGATGTTCAGGCATTGCAGAATGTTCCAGTTGTCTCTGAATTTTCAGATGTATTTCCTGAAGAACTACCTGGATTACCACCTGAAAGAGAAGTTGAATTTGGTATAGAATTACAACTAGGAACATCAACAATTTACAAATCTCCTTATAAGATGGCCCCAAAAGAATTGCATGAGCTAATAACTCAGTTACAGGAATTGATGGATAAAAGATTTATCAGGGCTAGTCATTTCCTTTGGAGTGCACCTGTACTTTTTGTTAAGAAGAAAGACGGATCCATGAGAATGTGCATTGACTATAGAGAGCTGAACAAAGTGACAATCAAGAATAAATATCCACTACCCCGCATAGATGACTTGTTTGATTAGTTGGTCGGTGCCACGGTATTTTCCAGAATTAATTTAAGATCAGGATACTATCAGGTAAGGGTTAAAGAAGCAGATGTCAGTAAGATGGCTTTTGGGACCAGGTATGGTCACTTTGAGTTTAGAGTTATGCCTTTTGGGTTGACAAACGCTCCTGCCATATTTATGGATATGATGAATAGGATTTTTAAAGACTACATAGATAAATTTGTGATTATTTTCATTGATGACATTCTGATATACTCGAAGACTGATGAGGAGCACGCTGAACATTTAAGGATAGTTTTGGAGACACTGAGGAAAACCGGTTGTATGCAAAATATTCAAAATGTGAATTTTGGCTAAGAAATATTTCCTTCTTGGGGCATATTATTAGTGGTGAAGGGATTTCTGTAGACCCTCAGAAAGTAAAAGCAATTATGGAACGACCAACACCAAAGAATGTTATAGAGGTTCGTAGTTTTCTTGGACTAACAGGATATTACAGAAGATTTTCAAAGGATTTTCACATATTGCTATGCCTTTGTCCAAACTAATGAGGAAGGGGTTAAAATTTGAATGAACAACTGAATGTGAGAAAAGCTTTCAAGCATTGAAAGAGCATCTAACGACAGCCTCAGTATTGACACTTCCCTCATGAACATAAGGATTTCAGATTTACAATGATGCATCTTTAAAAGGTTTGAGATGTGTTCTAATGCAGAATAGAAGAGTGATTGCTTATGCATCTCGACAGTTGAAGCCCCATGAAAGAAATTATCCCACTCATGATTTGAAGCTGACTGCAGTGGTATTTGCTTTGAAGATTTGGAGACATTATCTATATGAGGTAAGGTGTGAAATTTTCATTGATCATCAGAGCTTAAAATACATATTTTTACAGAAAGAATTAAACTTACGACAAAGAAGATGGTTGAAACTCATCAAAGATTATGATTTGAATATTCAGTATTGTCCAGGAAAAGCTAATATAGTGGTTGATGCTTTAAGTCGCAAGTTTACAGGGATGATGAACTTGATGATTACTCAGGAGGTTCAATTGATTAAGGAAATGAAAAATTTGCAATTGGAGATTAGAAACTTAAAAAATGTGGAATATTTACATTAAATGACCGTAAAGCCCACTTTAATAGATCATATCAAAGAAGCTTAAAAGCTTAATATTGAATCTTCAAAATTGATAGAGCAGGTTAAGTCAGGGAAAAAAACCCGATCTTTCTATTGATGTTGATGGAAGCATTAGGCAGAAATTCCAGTTGTGGGTACCCACTGATCAGGAGTTGAGAAGAGAAATTTTGCAATAAGCTCATCATTCTGGCTATACAATTCATCCGAGCAGTACTAAGATGTATAAAGACTTGAAAGTAATATTCTGGTGTCCAGGTATGAAGAAAGATGTTGCTGATTATGTTGCTATGTGTGAAGCATCAAATTGTGAAAGTTGAACATTAATCACCTAGTGGATTATTGCAATTACTACTTATCCCTGAGTGAAAGTGGAAAAAAATTGCAATGGATTTTGTTATGGGATTTCTCAGATCTAGATAAGGACATGACAATATTTGGGTGATTATTGATAGACTAACAAAATCAGCTCATTTTTTTGCCTATCAAGCAAACTGATTCAGTAGACAAATTGACACGACTATATGTAAAGGAAATTGTCAGATTACATGGTATTCCAAAAGTCATTATCTCAGATAGAGATGGTCGATTTACTTCTAGACTGTGGAAGAGCATTCATGAAAGCTTGGGTACAAATATGCATTTTAGTACAGCTTTTCATCCTCAGACTGATGATCAATTTGAAAGAACCATTCAAGTACTGGAGGATTTATTGAGATTATGTTTTTTAGATTTCAAAGGTAACTGGGAGGATCACATTCCATTGATAGAATTTGCCTATAATAACAGTTACTAATCCAGTATACAAATGACACTATATGAAGCACTTTATGGTAGAAAGTGCAGAACCCCCTTAACTTGGGTTGAGGTAAGAGAAAGACAGTTAATGGGCCCAGAACTGATAGAGGAAGCAACAGAGAAAATCAGATTAATTAGAGACAGATTAAAAGTTGCTCAGGACCGCAAGCACAAGTATTATGATCCCAAGCACTGAGCAATAGAGTTTGAAGTTGGTGACTTTGTATTTTTGAAGGTTAAACCTATGAAGGGTACAGCTAGATTTGGTAAGGGAGGCAAATTGAGTCCTAAGTTTATAGGACCTTTTGAAATTGTTGAAAGAATTGGAAAAATTACTTATAGACTTGCTCTTTCAGCTGACATGTCAGATATACATAACGTTTTTCATGTATCACTGCTAAGGAAATGAGTTATAGATGCCCATAAGAGAATTTCACATGATGAAGTTGAGCTACAGAAGAATTTGACTTATATGGAAGAACCAGAAAGAATATTAGATTTTGATAATAAACAGCTCAGAAACTATCAGATCCCTTATGTTAAGATAAAATGGAAATACAAGCCAGAAAAAGAGGCCACCTATGAGAGGGAAGAACATTTCAGAATGAAGTTTCCTTATCTGTTTGACAACTAAGAATAATGAATTTCGAGGACGAAATTTCAATGAGGGGTGTATTATAGTACTCGAAGTTTGTTAAAAGTAAGTATGAATATGTCTCAACAAAATCATTCATTTTTTTATATATAAAAATGTCATTTTAATATTTAAATATAATTCATTTTTATTTTATTCTAATCATTTAGTTAAAAACACTGGTTGAACTAGTACTTAGCATTTATTTCAATGAATGATTTAATTTCTAAAGCAAATGATCCATTTTCCTACTTACGGTTACCGTAGCATATCCGCTTAGCTTGGCATGCAATGACTGATCCCTCACATACTTCATCCAACGGCTAGCCTTAATGTATAGTGACTTAGTGGAATTTTTGATATAGGATTATAATATTTTTATGGTACTTAGTGGAACGCCTAGCCTATTAATGAAATGATTTAAGCCTCTCCTCCTTACTCTTTCCAAACCCGATTCTTGGCTGTGTGTCTGTGGTGTGAACTGAAGGAAAATAGGCAGCTGGGCGGAATTTAAAGCAAGCCACCAAGGAGGAAATTCAGCAAAATAAGCTAAGCCAACATAAGAAGATGTGATAGTAGTGGCTAGACTTGTGATTTGGCTGAAATAAATTACTGTTTGCAAAATTTTAATTAAGATTCGAATGCTGCATACAAAATTTAAAATCAGTGAAGAAGTAGTAGTTAAAGGAATGTTATAAAATGATGTTGGACTGTTGTGTTTCTGTTGTAGGCTGTTGTAGAAGTATTCAGCTACATATATTGTTGCTGTGATGTTGTGGCTGCTTTAGGAGAAACATTCATTATATTTTGGCGGGTATAACTGCTGTAGGGGAAGCTTTCGGCTGCACAGGAGAATAATTCAACAACCTTTTAGTTAAGATAAATATAAGGTAAGCTATAGATTAGTTGTAGATAAGATAGGTTGTAGTGCTATAAAATAAGATAAATAAATAAACATACTTTTACTATTTAGAAATAGAAGAAAAGATAGTATCAAGGATCATTTAATGGTTATATTTGCTAGAATAAATGTTGTCATATAAATGTAATGTTGCTATATTAAATTCAGAAAGAGAATTGTGGATCGAATGAAGAAGAGTTGAATTGAGATTGTATACAGAAGGAAAAGAAGCCGTGATACTTCAGGTGAACCAAATTACTCGACTGTTCTAGAAAATAAGGTGAGATATCCAACGATGAATAAGAAATATTAATAATTTTATAAAATTTCAATTTGATCTTTTATTATATTTAACATTTTCTTTCCTATGATAACATATATTTCAATTCATTACAATTGATTCAATCATTATTGTTATGAAATGAAAGAGAGTGTAAAGTGATCTAAGTTATCTATTAGGGATAAGCCCACACAAGTAAAGGCGAAAGACCTAACGAGGTAAGCCTATACTCTCAAGTCTAGAAGTTGGGAATTTAGACCCAACCCTGAATTGAGAGAACAACTTTAATTTTAAAAGTTGGGAAACGAGACCCAACCTTGAATTGAAAAGCTAAAGGGTGCAAAAGCTTATAGCCATCATATGACTTGTTAAAAAGGAGGTAGAACAATTAGTAAGATGGAAAGTACAGCTATGTTTTCTTGTGACCCATATGGAAAGTGCTCTAACCATATTATTATTTAGTCACTAATGTTATGCCTTTCTTTATTGGTTAAAATATTATTATTAATTCTTATACATTGTTTGTGTATTTCATTGAGTCATAGCTAATTTGCAGTGGTTATACTGCAGGTAAGGGAAAGGAGCCCGTAGGGCACTAGGCGAGAAAGAGGTGACTGTTTTTTTTTTTTTTGGTGTACAAAGAGATCTTAGAGGAGATATGAAGGATAGCTGTATAAACCTTTTATTATGTAAGTAAATTTCAAAAGTTTTAGTAGAGCTTTGTTTTTGTTTTAATTATGTTCGATGTTCAGTAAAGTACATTATATGCTTCCAATTATGATGTTCGGAGTTAATAGGTTGACATGTTAGAAGAGCATGAATAGATATCCAACTTCTCTTTTATACTCCAGTTTGTATATTAGAGGGTAAGTCAAACTAGAGTGTGACAGAAATTGATATCAGAGCCTAATTAAAATCAAATGGAAGCATAATCTGATTTACTATCACACCCCAGTTTGAATTACCCTCTATCATACAAATTGGAGTATAACAGAGAAAGAAAAAAATCTATTTAGGCTTTCCTAACATGTCAATCTATCATCTCCGAACATCATAATGAGAAGCATATAATGTACTTTACTGAACATCGAATATAATTAAAACAAATACAGAGCTATACTAAAATTTTTTAAATTTATTTATATACCAAAAGTTTTATATAGTTATCCTTCAGATCTCCTCTGAGATCTATTTGTACACCAAAACCTATTTATACCAAAAAGGAACGATTACCTCTTTATTGCCTAGTGCCCTACAGGCTCCTTTTCCTAACCTGCAAACTGCAGTATAACCACTGCAAATGAGCTATGACTCAATGAAATACACAAGCAATGCATAAGAATTAATAATAATATTTTAACCATTAAAAAATGCATACCATTAGTGACTAAATAATAACATTGTTAGAGTACTTTCTATATGGGTCACAAGAAAACATAGCTGTACTTTCCATCTTACTAATTGTTCAACCTCCTTTTTAACAAGTCATATGATGGCTATAAGCTTTTGCACCCTTTTTGCTTTTTAATTCAAGAATGGGTCTAGTTTCCCAATTTTTAGAATTGAAGCTGTTCTGTCAATTCAGGGTTGGGCCTAAATTCCCAACTTATAGACTTGAGAGTATAGACTTATCTCGTTAGGCCTTTAGCCTTTACTTGTGCAGACTTATCCCCCAACATATAGCTTAAATCACTGTATACTCTCTTTCATTTCATAACAATAATGATTGAATCAATTATAATGAATTGAAATATATGCTATCATAGTAAAGAAAATGTTAAACACGATAAAAGATTTAATTGAAATTTTATAAAATTGTTATTATTTCTTATTCATCGTTGGTTATCTCACCCCGTTTTTTAGAATAGTCTGGTAATTTGGTTCGCTTGAAGATCACGGCTTCTTTTCCTTCTATACACAATCTCAATTCCACTCTTCTTCATTCGATCCACAATTTCCTTTATGAATTTAATATAGCAACATTACATTTATATAGCAACATTTATTCTAGCAAATATAACCATTAAATGACCATTGGTATTATCTTTTCATCCATTTATAAATAGCAAAATTATGTTTATTTGTTTATCTTATTTTACAGCATTACAACCTATCTTATCTACAACTATTCTATAGCTTATCTTATCTTTATCTTACCCAAAAGGTTGTTGAATTCTTCACCTGTGCAGCCGAAAGCTTCCCCTACAGCAGTTATAGCCGCCATAATATAGTAAATGTTTATCCTAAAGCATCCACAACATCACAACAACAATATATATAGCTGAATACTTTTACAGTAGCCTACAATAGAAACACAACAGTCCAACATCATTTTACAACATTCCTTTAACTATTTCTTCTTCACTGATTCTAAATTATGTATGTAGTATTAGAATCTTAATTAAAATCTTGCAAACAGTAATTTATTTCAGCCAAATCACAAGTCTAGCCACTACTATCACCTCTTCCTACATTGGCTTAGCTTATTTTGCTGAATTTTTTCCCTGGTGGCTTGCTTTAAATTCCGCCCAGCTGCCTACTTTCCTTCTGCTCATACCACAGACACACAGCTAAGAATCAGGTTTGGAAAGAGTAAGGAGGAGAGGCTTAAATCATTTCATTAATAGCTAGACGTTCCACTAAGTACCATAAAAATATTATAATACTATATCAGAAATTCCACTAAGTCACTATACCTTAAGGCTAGTCGTTGCATGAAGTATGTGAGGGATCAGCCATTGTATGCCAAGCTAAGTGGATATGCTAAAGTAACAGCAAGTAGGAAAATAGATCATTTGCTTTAGAAGTTAAATCATTCATTGAAATAAATGCTAAGTACTAGTTCAGCCAGTGCTTTTAATTAAATGATTAGAACAAAATAAACATGAATTATATTTAAATATTAAAATGACATTTTCCATTTATAAAAAAAAATGAATAATTTTGTTGAGACATATTCATACTTTTTTTCATTAATCAATCCTCATGACATACAATAGGGAGGGCCATCATATATAGGCCTCAAATAAAAGAAAAACACAAATACTCAAATGCCCTCGAGGCTACAACGTAGACTAATCCCTCTCAGGGGTACAATGGAAATCAAAACATAAATAAAATAAAATATATAAATGCATCATAAATAAAGACTGAATCGTAGCCGTCGATCTACGATTCCTCCGATGATAGATGCTTTGAAATTTCCTGCTGATATCCTCATCATGAACTCTTTTAATCGAATATTTTATTAATTCATATCATGAAATGTTTGTTACTTTTGTTATTCCTCATGTTGTCATCGATTTGTAAAATTTTATTTACAGGAAATTTTTACAACTATCTTTGTTGGGATTCTCTCAACAAATTTTTTGCTCTTGATATATTGATCTTGTGATTGAATTCTATTTTTTTTTTTCATTGATCATAAATTTGCAGAATAACTTCGAATTGAGGTAAGTAATTCGTGCATATCATTAATTATTTTTATGAAATTTTAAATTTTCATGATTATAATATATTATGTTGTTCATTCGCATGATTATGATATATTGGTGTGCTATTATTATTAGTAGCCATCTCTTAAAATTTATAACTCTTGTCATAGGAGTTGCAACCTTTCGTATTCCAATACCAAAGCCAAAATCGGAGTTTCTCTTAGAAACAACTACCACACTTGATTCACAATCGATTTGCAATTCGTTACGGTTTGGGCATCCCCAACTTTGGTATGCCAATTCTTTCGGGCTCCTCCCCTTTTTGATTTATCCTTCTTGATCTTATCCCCACTCCACACACAAGTTGAAGCGAACTGTCGTCATCTCCTCCAAGGCTTTTATGCTCAATTTTTTCCTCATTCATCAAATCAAGAAGCCAATTTAAATCCCCGCCATTGCCTCTTCTTCCTATTCTCTGCTCGATTTTGCAGTGATGCCTCTTCAAATTCCTATTAGCCTCTTCTCCATGCAGCTCTTCTTCATCCCAGTTGACTTTCTTCACCCATTTCACTCCCACACAGAAGCCAAAGATTTCGGCACCAGGTTTCTCACCATTTCTATTTATCTTATTTGATTTTATCCCTACTCTGACATCATTTTTCTTTTTATTTCTTTCCTCTTTAGTTGTATAAAATTTTATAGAAGAAAGTATGAGTTATATTTATAAGTTCGAAGGGTTGGCCCTTCATCATGGTTTTTTATTTTCTGATAAAATTTAGTTAGATTTTATTTGAGCTTTCTTTTAAAAGCATAATATTTTAAATTTTGATATGCAGATTTGATATTTTCTTCTTACGATTTAATTTGACTTCATCTATGAGTCCAAAGTTAGGTATAGTTTTTTTAATAAATATTCATAATTTAAATTTACTTTAAGATCATCTATTCTTATCATATATGTTTTATTTATCAATTTATTAAAATAGATTTCTTGTCCAAGCCTTGATAGTTGTTTGTTGATTCAGGATCATATGTTAGTATAAATTTGATTTATTTTATATAGATTTGTAGTATAAGAATTCAAGATCTCTTTTACTTGATTCTAAGATTATATATATATAAAGTTATAATTTCAAATTCCACCTTATCAAAATTACTGGCTTTTCAAATTTGAAGGCTTACATTGTCTTCAATCTTCTAGGCCAGTTCTTACTTCAAGGCGAGGAACCTCCACTTTTACCACAACATATTAGATAGTGTCTAAGAGGGGAAAAAAAAACATAAGATTTGAAGCCTTTACTGAAAGTAGCTCATGAAGTTAAAAAAAATAAATATACGATTTAGAAGCTTTTAAGAAGAGCATAAATGGCTTGTGGATACTACTGAAAACTTTGCAAAGTATATTATCAAAAAATATCTTATGGATTTTTCTTCGTACTTGTAAGATTAAGAACTATAAAATTGCCCCTTCTTATCAGTTTGCTACTATAATTATAATAAATACATAAATTTATCCGCTTAACAAAGATGAGTAATTTTCTAGATGATCATAATATATGATTTATTAATTTCATAATTTATCAGGGGTATCATATAATATGATTTACATTGCATACTTATAATCATTAGATGGCAGATAATATCTCATTAAATAAGATACAACAACTATCTTATATAACAGCATCATTCTTATTACAAAAAATTGAAGACATACATTAATTAAATTTAGTTATTATCTAAAGAGACATATTATTTTCTTAGAAATGATTATTTTTTATTACATGAGTAAAATAATTGGATATTATTTTTAGTAATCTGATGATATTAGATAATAACCCTCAAATTTGAATCCAAAATTAGGTGAGGCGCCTAAAACTGAGATTAATTATTTAATTATTAGGAAGACTTGATTAAAAAAATATTTGAGGTTTTTTTCTTGTGTTTAAATTCTTAGTTGAATGAGTTGTATGATTGGGCAGTTTCGGTCTTTCTATGAAATCTTAACCAAGGTGGCATCATTTTTGTGGGCTGTAGCAACCCTTTTTTTATATAATGGCCAAGGAATAGAGGATGGCCTGGGAGGGACTTAAGACTTCTCAGGCAACACATGAGACATTATGATTTGTAGGACGGGTCAAAAGATGATAAAGAGCTATTTGGTTTCCTATATGTAGAAGTGCTGTCACAAAAGAAGCTTCTTTGCCTTCTTCTACGATGTTGTTCCTGTATGATATGAAGTTACAGTGACAACTCATCGGTAAGGTAATTGATCTTTTCCTTGTGCTTTTTCAGCTATTCTCTGCTAAGAAACTTCTTCGCCTTCGCCTTTCCTCAGTGATTTTCATAGCACCAAACAACGATATTTTGTTTCTGTGCTTCTATGGATTTTAAAAAAAGGAAAAAAAAAATATATCATCAATGTAGTTGGATTTCTTTTTTTATTTCTCTTTACTTGTTTGCACTTTTTATGGATGACGAACTGATCTTTTTTAATAACTTGTTGCCTTATTTTTGACAAGTTTTGTTTTTTTTGACTTTTGCTTATTGGGCATTCATTTGAAAGAAGCATAATTTTAAAAAATAAAGACTTTTTTGCTAATTTCTGGCAGGTTTTTGATCGGTGATCACTATCTGAATCTGTGTTCTGGGGAGCTAGCTCCTTTCATCAAGGTTTCTGTGGCCTTTTTGCACATTTTTTTTAACAACTTATCTGCGCCCTTTATTTTTCTCTTGTATCCAAATCAATCAGATTCATTTATAAAATTTATTCTCTAGTATATTTACTACAAGTATGGTTTCTTTTTCTATTATATTACCATGATTAATTGCCGCATTCTATTATCTTCACTTAATAACTGTGATGTTTCGCGACCTTAGTTGGTGGAGTGATGATTTTTATGATAGTCAAGCTTTCTTTATTATACAGTTTATCATATAGTTTATACAAGTTTCAGGTAATGATGATCTTTTGCTGATCTTAGGTTTGGTATCTGTCTTGCTTTAATACAACACATACAAAAACTATTCTTGGTCAACCAATCAACAATGGAGAAATGTTTTGCATATATGACTTAATAAATTCCATCTATAACACTATGATTTTTGCCTTGTTATTATAAAGAAAAAATTGGATGTACATGTTGAGCTTCTTGAAAATCTTACTCAACCTACTCTACATCTATTAGAGAGCGTCTTATCTATTTCTTTTGCATGGAGGTGGAATTTTTCTTTTTTATTTTTTTTGTAAGTTTGATGATAATAACAAATTTTTTATTAGGGTTATCATTACCTTTATAAGTATGAGGGCCTCCATCTTCATTCTTATTTTTATGCATGAAGGTTAAAATTTGCAATCTTTTTCTATGAAACAGGGAAAAGAAAATTGCATGAAGTGGCAAGCTCTTTATGAGTGAGCTACATTTGAAAATCTTCTTACTTGCCCCATCTTCACCATGAAACCCAGTTAGGTAGGCTTAATTATATGATATTCACCAGACTAACGCCATACTCATAACATATTATAGTGTTTTGCTATTTTTTCTTGTCTATGAGGAAATAAACTTTGGGGGCATTGACGTTGATTTAGAGTTTATCCATTGTCTGAGCACAATTACCATGTCATATCTTTAGATTTTTTTAGGGCGATAATTTGGCATTTCTAAACGGCCCGGAACTTTTCAGGCCATTACAATTGCCATCACCAGGGTGATTCATGTATAACAACCTGAAGAAAACTTCTTTTCATTCCCAAATTTTTTTATGTTAAATATGTAAATATATAAAAATTTTATGATATGAATGTAATTTTACTTCTTATTTCATAGATTCTGCTGTTGTCATCCTTCTTTGACTCTTATTCTTCTTCCTCCTCCTCCTCCTCCTCCTCCTCTTCTTCTTCTTCTTCTTCTTCTTCTTTCCTTTTTGGAATAAAGTCCTTTTTATGTTTTGGATGCTGTATAATGTGTAGTGTGGTAGCTTTTAAGTTCTAATCATTCCTTTGTAAGACTGTTATAGATGTATATTTGTTGTGGACGGTTAAGGAGGCAACTCTTGTTGAGGTTTAATGTTCACTGCAATGGTGATGAAATCAGTATGTACTTCAAAATTAAAATAAGAGAAAAATTAATATTTTGTAGTCAATTAATTGTAGAGTCATATAAACATGATTTTTTTTCTTATGTTATGTTATATATTATAGTTATAACATATAATTAGAAAATTTAAATTATCTATAATATTTTATTTTAAAATTTTATTCACGTGCATATCAAATTTCAGGAACTCAATCTTGATAATTGCTTTTCATTGGCCTTCGAAGGGTGCAGTCATTTGGTCTTGAGCCTCGCAGGAGTATTTGCGCCTCCCTTATACTGGCCTTTCCAGGTTTCTTATTCGACAACGCTTCATCTTATTCTTTTGCAGTTAGACTGCCTTCCAAATATTTGAATAAATCTTTTGAACTTTCCATTTTGCGATTTGTTTGTTATTTTTTTCACATTCGGCCATGGCGATGAATATAAAAAGTGATCTAGATGATTATCTTGCTTTATTTGGCATTGTTTTGAGCATTCTAGCCATCTAAGGAGCGAGAGAATCATGGATAGGGTTACTGAAATAGCATCGGTTGTCGATGATGATTAATTGAGCATGTTCGAATTTTGAATTCTATGGCTATATTATCTATTTTATTTTACTTTGGCTTCCTGGAAGTTGAATTTTAAAACTGGGCTTGAGAAACCATTTCTAGGACAGAGAATACTATAGGCACTGTTTGGTTTGAAGATATTATTAGAATCGGAATGAAAGGATGTTGACCATCGTATAATGTCCAAAGGAAACAAAAAAAATGAAATCATTCCACATACCTGTCAAAGGATCCCTGAAATCCCGCTGAATCTATGCGTACGCAGCGCCGTTTGAATCGCATCCCGCGATTCCTGCTCAAATCCTGCGGCAGTTTCTCGGTCGAATGCCCAAATATGTCGTTAAATATCGATCCAAACTCTTCGACTCCCCACACTTCTTCCATTCGAAAATCTACTCATTCCCGACTCCCTCTGCTCGTTTGACTCAATTCCTTTGACCACCTTCCCCTTTCCAACCAGAGCGGAAGTTACGACATCGGGATCGGAAGCAACAGCGGATAGTCGCCGGCTGTGAAGTGATCCCCCTCTGATTGCTTCCTTTGTTCTCTCGTGGCCGGTCGACTCTGCACCTTCGACGGCTTGCCCTGCCCGTTGGATCGGAAGTTACGACATTTTGACGGAAGCAACAGCGAGAGCTCGCGGCTGTGGAGATAAATTTCTCCCTCACATGTGCTTCTTCGGCTCCTTCCTAGCTGTTCGACTTTACTCACCCCGGCGACATTCCCTGTCCGTTGGATCGGAAGCCAGAGCAGGAGCTCGCTCGCTGTGAAGTTAACTTTCTCCCTTCCAGTACACTTCCTCCGCACGGGTCGACTCCACTCCTCCGGCGATCTCCCTCCGACGACTTCCCTTCCTGTTCGATCGGAGCAAGCAACGGGAGCTCGCTATTCTCCCCTTTGCGCGCTTCTTCGGTCGATCTAAAGAGGAAGAGGGTAAATTTTTTTTATAATATAATTAATTTGTTATTATTATAATATTTAATAATTATTTAATTATAATAATAATAATTATTTAATTATAATAATAATAATTA
>NW_021319552.1:61430-69822 GCF_001605985.2 Dendrobium catenatum
AGAAGTCGACAGGGTTCGAACCAACAAACAAATATACGATTGTGACGACCGTCATATTTGTCTTAATACATTCATATTAGGCCTTCAAGGCCTACGACAGATAGCGGTTATGGCCAGAGCCAATACGCTCCTTAATGGCGTTAAATCCTTGAGATATGAATCAATAGGGTATGATTGATAGGGCACAAAGCCCTCTGTTAGCTAAGGTGGATTTAAATTTGTCCCCTTAGACAAACATTCAACCCCGGTCTACAAGGTCCCCTTGGACGAAGCAACCCATGGCTGCCGACAAGGATCCTTCTGTCAGGTTGGGTCGACTACCTCCTCTGATTAAGTAGACCAGGGACCACGATGGCCCGGGACGACGGAACCATGGGATCTTGATCGGGTCTATCATTCATTCCCCCATCATCCGCTTTAAGTGCAAGATGGTTCCATTTCTGTTTTAAATATCAACTATATCCAAATATCCAAACTTCCCAAATACCCAAATCCAATTCCAAATTCAAAATCCAAATCCATGCTGCTACTATATGCCAGATAACACGTATATTCTACGTATCTGATTGACGACTAGCCTTAATCGAAAGTTCTCTCTCGTGATCGGGAGGGGTAATTAACTATAGGGGCTTGCGCCTATAGGAAACCAGAACTCAGATCATAAAAGTCCTCGCAAAATGAGGGCGAAATCTTTGGGTAGTGTCTTATCTATAAACCCATCTGCCTTCCAAAATTTACCTCGGAACTTAGTTCGTTAAAACTCCCTCGCCAAATAAAAAAGAAATGCGCGGCGGGAAGGTTGGGGCCGAATTTTCGGAGCCCACAAAGGGAAACAGTAATGGAAGTAGTAAAAGAATAGAATTGATAGTTGTTTAGCCTCACTTGTTTGATTTATTGGAAATTTAGTCTTTTTTTTTTTGCATTTTTGCTTGGCCAGTGAGAAAGAGAAATAATTGGGTTAGGATATTTTAAACATGTTTTTTATTTGGGATTATGTTATTTTAAGATTAGTACAATAGAAATTTTGATTGATTTCTCACTCATCGCAAAACAAATCTAATAGCTTTGAGACCTATATTGACCCAAAATTTGAAGGCATCATTAATTAAATTAAGTTTTTGTTTCTTGTAAGGAGGTGTGCGAGTCATACTGATGAAAATAAAGTTTTCTTAAAATTTTTCACTAAAGTTTGATAAGGAATTGCCAATAAGAAATGCCACAATTTTTTTTTTTTTGCTACATTCAATTTACTAATTGAATTACAACCAGACTTTCGATATGAATTTTCGGAGTAAACAGAAATTCATTTGAATTCTCCCTAATTCCTTCAAACCAATTAGACCCACAAGGAGTTCCTTATAGAAGTTCTTGTTCTGAGTTCATATCATTACTTAATTTTGCAATGAAATTTTTGCTTATAACTCCATGTTATTGATAGAATCTTATATCTAGAAGCACATAAATCTCTATAGATAAGAATGTTGATAGAAGAAATCAGTTTATAGGGTTCCCGTCACCAATCCTTGAGAGGCTGTGTTGACTGATTAAAAAATAAAAATAAGGAACAAAACAGTGAAAAAAACAAGAAAATTGAATAGAAGCATCTATTCATTGCCTCCAAGCCTACCCTACATAATCAAAACGACGCAATGCTTCGTTTCAATAACGGTTATTCAACAATATACTCAATAAAAAGGGAAAATAACTAAAGAAGAGAGACTCATCCTTTAAATTTCTCAAATCTTGCTCTTTGCCCTCGATTTCAGGCCTCCGCACGTAGGCGCCTTCGTCGAACGGCCCGAAGCCACTACCTTTGTGTTGTCGAATCCTGCCCTGCTCATTCGAACTCACATAAGTGAACCGATCAAGCCCCCAACTTTGACACCCAAGCAGACCTTTGTCCGCCTACGACTCCATAATCCCTGCCCGACGCCCCTGACCGTCGTTGATCCCGTTGCCCTCTCTATTCTAGTCGCAGCCTACTCCCATATTAGACCCACGCGATTGGACGACTGTCCAATGCAACTTAGCCTGTGGAACCCCACACAGAAACAGCCTAATCGTTGCGAAGGTAGCCATGTTTCTTCTTTTCGCACGCTTCTTCGGCCAAATCCTATAAATTCGAATAGGATTCACATGCTTCTTCGGTCAAATCCTGTAAATACGAATAGGATTTACAACAAGAAGAAGGAAATTGAGGATTTAAACTCACTGTGAGATTTGACAGTGCCCTAAATCTTGTTTGGCAATCATCATCCTGCTCAAATATTTTTATCTGTATGTATAAGTTAATGATGGCAGCTAGCAGGGTATCTGCATGTAATTAAATTAAAATCTCTGTATAATTAATCAAATAATAAACAGGAACAATCAAATCGAAGGCCTCGCGTCATCGAATTTAAGTGGCTGAGATGGTTTTAATTCGAAGGCCCCAGGCAGTTGATGATTTAAAATTTGAAGAACCATGCCATCGATTTTAGGTATGGGCAGATGATTTTAAAATTTGAAGACTCGGGCTGTCGTATCTTAGATCCGATCGGGAAGAACTTGAATTGAAGATCTCATGTCGTTGACCTTAGGTTCGGGTGGAAAGAAATTACGACAAATGCCGTCCGGATTTCGCCTAGTGGGGAGGGAACTCCGAGAGGTTGCCGAAATTGCGTCAAAAATGTAGAGGGAAATTAAATTTGAGCATTAATTAATTCAATTAAAATCATAAAATTGATTTAATATTAATTAACCAATTTAATTAATTAATATTTAATAGAAATTAATTGATTAAAATTTATCAAAATAATTGATTAATTGAGTTTTTTTTTTAAGTTTTTTATATCATCAAGTGCATAAGAGTTGTGAAGCTGCAAACACTTATCCCCTTCCAGGCCCTCTACTCTAAATATTTCCTTCTTTTTAATGACCCTTGCAATCATCATCACAATCAAGTCTATTGGAGGTACTAAAAAGCCTACTAGCAAAGGGGCGAGCAAATTCTTCCATTTACATTTATCCTATTTCTAGTCATTCTCTCAAATGACATTCAACATAAATAAGAACTATTTGGATAACATTTCAGTCCAAATACTATCTTGAAGTGCTTCAAATATTTTCAAATGAGACATCTCTTTAAGAGATTCCAACATCGGTAACATTAAGTGGCAGACTTTGAATTGTTGTGGCATGTCAAATACTATTCCCCTTTTTGAAATATTAGAGATCTATGGCATTCCCCTTTGAAATATTAGAGGTTTTCGGCTGTCAAAACATTACCTCTTTTCCTTTAGCTATTGCAAAGAATCATCTCATTAATTGATTAGTCAAAATTAATTAATCAATTAAATTTAATTGGTTAATTTTAAATCTAAGTGCATTTGAAATATGAAAGTTTTAAAATATGAGATCATTTTAAATGAAAATTTTAAATACGAGAATTTTAAATTCTGAAAGTTTTAAAATTCAAAAGTTTTAAAGTATAGAGTTTTAAAATTGAAATTAATACAATTAACTAGAAAATTTGATTTTTGGTTAATTGATTAATTGATTAAGTTTGAAGAAAAATGCAAGAAAAGAAATATTGTTTTCCACTAATTGACATATACAACACCAACTTACAAACCCCTCACAAACTATACAAACTCTTCGGATAGCAGCTCTCAAGCCCTCAACACAAACACTCTCAAAACTCTCTACAACATAGAACTCTACACAACACACTGCAAGCTCTCCAAAGTCTCTCATGTATGAGCTCCTACAAAAAATAAATAAAACTAATTAAGCATTTGAAATTAATTTAATATCAACATAAATGCTAAAAAATAGAAAATGTTGCAGTAAACTACTAGTACACTGGTGCAAGAAAAGTAAACTACTAGTATGTGTAAAAAAAGTAAGCTACTAGTATACTGGTGTAAGAAAGTAAACTACTAGTACACTAATGCAGAAAAAGTAAAATACTAGTGCTGAAAAGAAATTACCAAACAATAAGAAAAGAACTACTGTAGAAAAGCAATAACGTCACACAACGACAAACTGAAAACCAGAGACTAGTGTCAAACCTCTCAAATAATTGGTATACACTTAAATAAACAAATAATCAAATTCAAATTAATGGACATCCTAGTTTAAAGTATTAGGTTGTAAGACCCACAATTGGGCTACTTCTATAGGAAATCAGTAAGACCCATTTTACTCAAATATTAGACAACTTCTAACAGAAGACGGGAAACCTACTATTTGGGAAATTTTAAAATGAAATATTAAACTCTTAAACAAGCAGGCCTCTCTTGTTGAAAAAAATTGAGGCAAAAGCCTTAAGAGAGAATTTTATCTTTAAATAATGCTTTGAAATACATTAACTATGATGTTGATCCTATGTTGATATCATGTGGAATTTCTATCATAATTTCTCTGTTAGATACACAAAAACATTGACAGGTATTCACTGGGCATCTTAGCCTAAAGAATTAAGTTGTAAGACACTATCAGACAACTTCTAAGTGAAGTCGTAAGACCCACGTTTTAGGAAAATTATTAGATAAATTGCAATGATCTTAAATCCCAAACAATCCAATTCAAACCAATGGACATCTTAATTTAAAGGGATTAAGTTGTAAGACTCGCTTTTCAGACTACTTTCTAAGGAAAGTCATAAGACCTACCCAAACAATTAAAACCTTTGGGAAGCCTTGCTATAGAGCTAGGTTGTAAGACCCATCTTTGGGAAACTCATAAATAGAGTCGTAAGCCCCAATCCAAATTAAACCTACGGGCTACTTTCTGTAACACCCCACAGTATCCCTTAACAATATTGTATAGTGTAATAAAAATAACATAAAATTTTCATCACTAAACATCTCATTTCTTTCATTTCATTTCAAATCTATATAAAGATCATATAAACATCATCTGATACAACTAAGGAAGCATATAATAATTCTCAAGTTTCATCAATGACCTAGTACAGAGCCACTAAGAAAATCCAAACAAATTCAAAGTATTACAATATTAAAACTCTTTACTAACCTCAAGGGTAGACCTCAAACATAGAATAAATATTAACATAAACTAACATATGGAATACTTATTAATTTTACTCTGCTAGGATCTTCTCCTTTCCCTTTCCTGTAACAACAGCCAGTAAGAAAATACTGATGAGCTATGAGGCTCAATAAGTTATACAAAATTAAATAACAATAAAAATGAAATGCTAAAATGAAATACAATATTGAGCTAATCATTGAATCAACTTATCATTATTTGTAAAGCATCAAAAACATCATATTGAACATCATCCTTTATGCCATCTGAGATAGATACTGAATATTTAATCTTTTAAAAGATTTGGCTATACTTTACATATTTAATGGAGCTTAGGTAAACCTAACATTGGCACCATTAAATTTCATAGAGGTCCCTTTTGCCCCACCTGCTATGCAGATATCTATTTCCTTGGGTTCCCTTTTGCACCCTCTACAATTCAGATTTCATATTGGGTCCCTTTTTCCCACCTGATAATGTAGATATCATAACATAAAATAGTCAATATTTATTAAAATAAACATTCAATAACTCTCATATTCATACTTCATAACTGATTCCCATGGTTAATGCTTGATTCATCTAATATAAGAAGAAGTGGATATGTTTTTAACAATTAACGTCATAACATCATATATATAACATAAAGCCATTATGAACATGTTAATGATAACAATCATGTATTTCCTTTATCAGTTGCAAGTATAAAATATTTATGTATGATATTTACCAATTGCTCTCATAATAAATGCATTAATAATTAAAAATATTAGCATTCTCATATCTGTTCATACCTCATATTTTTCTTGATTATATGAATATGATCTTACTAATACATGCATTGAATATCATATGCTTTAATTAAAATTTTGCATTCTTACCTCCTTGACTAGTCGTTTCCTCAAATTCCTTACTATGAACTCTTCTGCGATTGTAAGTCACTTCAAAACTTTCTCTTTGCATAAGATCAAACGAATCTTGTTTTCCCTTATCTTAATGTTATCCTTTCCTAAAAAAATTTCTTTGATCGAATCACAATCCTTCTTCTCTTCCGCAGCCTTTGCAATCATTCTTCCTACTCCATTGCCAAAATCTCAATCTTTAGTGTCGTAATGATCGGAACAGCAATACGCCGAATTTCACTGTACCGAGATCAGATACAAAGGATTTTGCGAACTGTGCTACAATGCCGCACTCCTACTGTGCCGAACAAAGGAACAATGCTTCCTGTATTGTGCTAAACAAAACTATAGGATTTCCTATTTTCAGCCAAAATTCTATAGGGAATATTGTGCCGTTCTCTTCAGACCGTGGCCTGTGTAATCTCAAATCCGAATAATGATATAAGGAGTGGACCCCTCAAGGCAACTGCTACCCATTTATAGCAATTGGAAGCATCTTTTGGAAATTAAGGAATAATTTATTTAATTAAATACATTATTGATTACTAATACTAATATTTTTGTTTATAGAGTAAAAAATATTTAAACCGAATAATACCTGAATTTTCTAGCGTTACACTTTTTATGAATGTCATAAGTTCCGACCCAAATTCAAACACCTGGGATACTTCCAAGAGAATCCATAAGACCCGCTTCAATTCAAATTTTTGTGTAACTTCTAAACAAAGTTATAAATCCCAAACCAAACCAATTTCTGGATATTCTAATAGATATAAACCCCAAAACCTCCAATAAATTAAAGTTTATATTTAACCACCTCAGTTTACTTGGGATACCTAAGAGGAGACAACACATGGTTGCTAATCAGATTCCCTGGACACTACGGTTAATGATTGTTAGTATTGGTAGACTGAAACCTACGATACACCCGGGACTACAAAACCATGAGATCTTGATCAGGTTTACCTCCAATTTTCCCACAATTGAGACTAAAAATCTAAAAATTACTCATCCTTAATCGAGAGTTCTCTCTTACATATTAAGAGGGGTAATTAATTATGAGTGCTTGAATTAACTATGAGTGTTTGTGCTTATGGGAAGTAAAGACCCCAGATCTAATTAAAACCTGATACTACCCTCAGAGGAAATCTGATTAATTACAATCTGACATAAGGGAAATGGAATCCTACAGTTGCAAAGAGGGATTCTTGCATTCGTGCCATTTTTCTTGAGCCAACACCGTGGTTGTCTGTTTGTGGAGGATATAGTGATTTTTTATTTGTATTTGGTCATTAAAAAAGAAGTCTTTTGCATGCAGTGAAGTTTTTAAATGCAATCAAAGTTTTACAATGTAAATGTAAATATAAATTGTGGGCAACATTTTTTTTCTTACATTGTAAATGTAAATGATAAAGTTCCAAGAGAAGTGCTATGGGGAGTTCTTGAAAAGAAAGGAGTTAATAACACTTATATTCAAATCATTAAAGATATGTATGCCGGAGCTATTACTTGTGTTCAAACACTAGGTGGTTTGACCAAGTATTTCCCTATTTCGGTTGAGTTACATCAAGGATGAGCCTTAAGCCCATATCTTTTTGCTTTAGTCATGGATGTTCTTACTAGACATTTGCAAGAGGATGTACCTTGGTGTATGCTTTTTGCCGATGATATTCTTCTTGTTGATAAGACTAAAGAGGGAGCTGAAGGTAAACTTTAATTATGGAGGTCAACCTTAGAGTCTAAAGGTTGTCGCTTGAGTAAATCTAAAACGAAATATATGGAGTGTAATTTTAGTAGTAATAGAGTGTAATTTTAAAACCTGATACTACCCTCAGAGGAAATCTGATTAATTACAATCTGACATAAGGGAAATGGAATCCTACAGTTGCAAAGAGGGATTCTTGCATTCGTGCCATTTTTCTTGAGCCAACACCGTGGTTGTCTGTTTGTGGAGGATATAGTGATTTTTTATTTGTATTTGGTCATTAGAAAAGAAGTCTTTTGCATGCAGTGAAGTTTTTAAATGCAATCAAAGTTTTACAATGTAAATGTAAATATAAATTGTGGGCAACATTTTTTTTCTTACATTGTAAATGTAAATGATAAAGTTCCAAGAGAAGTGCTATGGGGAGTTCTTGAAAAGAAAGGAGTTAATAACACTTATATTCAAATCATTAAAGATATGTATGCCGGAGCTATTACTTGTGTTCAAACACTAGGTGGTTTGACCAAGTATTTCCCTATTTCGGTTGAGTTACATCAAGGATGAGCCTTAAGCCCATATCTTTTTGCTTTAGTCATGGATGTTCTTACTAGACATTTGCAAGAGGATGTACCTTGGTGTATGCTTTTTGCCGATGATATTCTTCTTGTTGATAAGACTAAAGAGGGAGCTGAAGGTAAACTTTAATTATGGAGGTCAACCTTAGAGTCTAAAGGTTGTCGCTTGAGTAAAT
>NW_021319552.1:69858-73671 GCF_001605985.2 Dendrobium catenatum
TTGGGCGATCAAGTCATTAATAAGAGTACACATTTTAGATATCGCGGATCTATTGTTCAGAGTGATGGGGATATTATCAGCATAATTCAAGTTGGATGGTTGAAGTGGAGAAATGCATCGGGCTTGTTGTGTGATAGAAAAGTACCCCTCAAACTTAAGGAAAAATTCTATAAGATGGTGGTGAGGCCTACAATGCTTTATGGTGCCGAATGTTTGCCATTAAAAGAGAAACATAATACTAAGTTAAGTATGGCAGAGATGAGGATGCTCAGGTGGATGAGTGGCTTTACCCTGAGAGATAGGATATGAAATGAGCATATACGTGAAAAGGTTGGAGTAACTCCAGTAGAAGATAAGATTAGAGAGAGTCGCCTTAGATGGTTTGGTCACATAAAACGGCGGCCTCTCGATGACCCGGTTAGGAGAGTAGAGGTATTAGATTTGACTTATGTTATGAAAGGTAGAGGCAGACCTAAAAAGACTTGGTTAGAAAATATTAGGAATGACCTTTCCTTATTAGATCTAAACGAGAATTTGACTTTTAATAGGACACAATGGAAAAAAAGGATTCATGTAGCCAACCCCACGTAGTGGGATAAAGGCTTTATGTTGTTGTTGTTGTTGTAATTTTTGAAGATGATGGCCTAAAACATGGTTGCGTTTAAAGTGATTGCAAGGATTTTAGCAATATATTAGCACTTATAAAGTTCATTTTGTACACTATGTACATATGCTTTAGGTTGATCAAATCATTTCATGAACTTGATTCTGGTTTATTAGTCACTAGCTATTGCCTAGTGTACTTGTCAATCTAATTAAGATTTATTGTTCAGTGAACTTGCCAAAAAAACTTATCAAGGAAATGTATCCCCCAGAACTCATCAAAGGAATTCTTCTGTTGGAACTTGATAAAGGAGCTTGCCCCCAAGAACTCATCCCCTAGAGTTTACCAAGAGAACTCTTCCTCACATGGAACTTGTCCTCACTAGGAATTTATTTTTATTGGTAACCCATCCTAACTACAAATTCATCCTTACTAGGAACTAATCCTTGTTAGGAACTTACCTGCACATAGAACTTATCTTTACTAGGAATTTGACCTTATCCTCATTAGGAACTGATCCTCACAAAGAAGTCATCTTCACTTGGAACATGCTTCTCAGATAACTCATCCTCATACATAACTTATCCTCACATAGTAATCATCCTCATCAAGAATTCATCCTCGCTTAGGCATCTGTCAGCCAACCAAATTTTGTCTACTTCACATCAAGTTCTATTAACATATTTGAATTCAGCATTTTCTTGTGTGCAGCGAACATGGATGATGCCTTCAATAAGAAGTCAAGCCAAAGAGCATTCTGATCAAAAGGAAGGACCTTTACGAGACAAGAAATATGATATTGTCACTCCCATACATTTGAATTAGATGGATGATCATTTGATGAAAATGAAAAGGAATCTCCTTAGTTCATCCAATCCTAGAACACAATTCAATTGATTTATCATATTATGAACAACATCATACCCTTCGTACACTGTCACCAACTTTTATTGAAAGTGTGCTATCTCAAGCAAGAGAAAGCGCAGCATGATCTCCTCATCACTGCCAAGAAAATTCTTACTTGCCCAACAAATGCCTTTTAAATTCAAAACGGGGAAGCTCAACCTTCACCAAATTATCAAAATTCTGAATTTGCGAGATCAAAATTTGCTGAATTTTTGAAATATGATTTCAGAAATTTTTATTTTGGAAACTGTAAAATTTTCAGAATTCTGAATTTAGAAGATCAAGAATTTTGCAGAATTTCTGGAATCTGATTTTGTGGAATTACTGATTTCCAAAAATCTGATTTTTGGAAATGTAAACTTTTCAGAAATATGGATTTGGAAGATCAAGAAATTGCAGGATTTTTGAAATCTGGTTTTAGAAGATTTGCAAGAAATTGCAAAGGATTTCAAGATTTCTGAAATTCTGCTTTGGAAGAGTTTGCAAATTTTTTGTAATCTTGTTTTGGTTCTTGGAAAACAACGTATGATGTGAAGTAGAAGAAGATAAATTCTAAGATTTGGTAAACCTGCAAATATCCCTGGATTGGTTTTGATACCAAATGATAACTTCCGTGAACCTTTCCGTAACTTTCAGCTAACAAGAATCAAAGGGGAGGAGGTGAAGGTGGAAAGTAAAAGCGGAACCAGTTGCTTACAATGTAGTAAGAATCTTGGCATGTAATGACGCCACAACCAACTATAGAAGGTTGTTTGATGAGTGAGGGAAGAATGCCATGGAGAAATTTCGATGAGTTCTCATTCTCCCTAATACCTAAGAGAATTTTTAGAATTCAGCAACAAGAAACTAAAAATTTATTCTCTCCAAATGCTTTTAAACAGCTTTTCTAACTTATAACAAGGCAAACACACAAATACCTAAATATCCTTGTTTTTTTGGGTATTTAAAAGGAAACGACAACAAAAAAAAAGGACTCAAATACGCTCAATTATCCTTACCATCAAACACCTAACTATTAAACTAGAATTCCAAAAATAAAATCTGATATCATATTTGTAAACATAAACAAATAACTGAATTATTCTCATGCTTAAATGATGGTTGTTCAGCCTTGATTAACATTTTCGGACCCTCATCGAGTTATCTTGATCCCAAATGGCTTGAATTATCCCGATAGGCAGTTGAATTGGATATGAACACGCCTTTGTCCACGTTTTTTGCTCCATGCTAGTCTCGACCCCATTAATTCATCCCTTGCAACTTGTCATTGGAATTTGTCCTCCTGAAAGTCAGTAAGGGAATTTGTCTCTTAAAAACCTTCAGGGGAATTCTTCCCCTAGAATTTGTCTTGGGAACTTGTCCTTACATTGAACTCATCCTCATGCAAAACTCACCCTCATCAAGAGACCATCCTCACGTGGACTTCATCTTTGTTGGGAACTCTTCCTTATATAGAACTCATCTTTATTGGAACTCGTTCTCAGACAGGACTCCTCCTTACTAGGAACTTTAATTTTGTGGGAACTCATCATTGTATGGAACTTGCCCTTGTTGGGTACTCGTTCTGATGCAGAATTCGTCCTCACTAAAGTCATCTTCATTGGGAACTTGTTCTCGTATAGAATTGGTCCTCATTAGGAAATCACTCTCATTGGAATTCATCCTTACTTAGACAGTTATTAGCCTTTCAGATTTTTTCCACTTAATGCTCAACTTTATGTAGTATCATTAGATAATTTTACTTTTTTTTGGTCAAATATGGGTATTTCTATACTACTGAATCTTGACCTAAACCTATAAATAGAATTATGTTTGAACTTGAGGCATTCAATAATATTTAGTCACATTCTGGTTGACTTTGATCACATCGGCTTGCACTTTCTTACAGCAATCTAATAGAGATTCTCAGAGTTTTCTTGCTAGTTCTTGTTTCTCCTCGTCTCTCTCTATTAAGCTTGTTCCATACTTGTTTGTAATATTCTAGTATTACCTATAAGTAAATTTAAATCCAACACAGCTTATATGCATTCTATTCATTATCCCCTTTTTGCAACCAACAAAAAGTCCTTTCCTTAGCTCTGAACAAGTTGCTCTATGTTGAAACTACTTCAAAACAGAATAGTTTGAAATTAAGATGCGGGGAATTACATAAAATTTCCTGAACTAATGTGGCTTTTCCACCTTCGTACTCTGCCAAACGACTGGAATGTTGCAACTTGTACCCTACCATTTTCTTGCTTGTTAAACTTACCATCCCTAAAAAATTATTTGTTTGCTACTTCACTTTTTTTTTTTTTTTTTTT
>NW_021319552.1:79697-85597 GCF_001605985.2 Dendrobium catenatum
AAATTTATTTCGATCATGCAAGAGAGAGTTAAGAATTAGAAAAATTTAACTTGCTTAGGCCAAAGATTAGCAATAGAGAATAACCTAGACTATCCTTTCAAAAACCAAGGTAATATTAAATGCGAAGTACAAGTAACATAATCCAACACTTAACAATGAGAGGTTCACCTTAAGGCCTTCTCACTCAACTATTCGTAGGCTTTAGCGGAGAAAGATGAGCCAAATAATGAAAGATATTACCACTACAAAGATGACACCGAAGAACTTTGTTGGTGGAGAGGTTGCCGGTGGAGATGGATGTAGTGGGTGGCCGATGAGGCTCCAATCGTAGCTTGAAAATCGTCGGTCGATGATGCTCGCAAGAATCGGGACGACTCGCTCCAAATATTCTTCAACGGTGGTGTCGTCTTCAAATCCTACGTCAAAGCACGGAGATCTTAGGATGTCGATGCTTCTGTCGGCGTTGAATACAAGACCCCACTCAAGTTCGGGATCCACCATTCAACATTGAAGCGAGGGATGAAGGGCGTCGTCTTCTTCTTTTCTTGCTTTAATTTCCCAAGAGATAGAGTGAGGAGGTGGTCGGCCAAAATAGAGAAGGATGGGCGGGTGGATGGGATGAAGAAAATTGGGTTAGGAGAGGGGAGGAGGAGAGTTACACAAAATATGAAATTATTTTCAGAATTTGAGTAAATTAGGGGGAAGCAAATTTGAAATTGATTTCAAATTATCAATAGAATTAAGGGGCAATTAATGGGCATTAATGTGGCCCATTAAAGAAGAGGCCGGCGGCTCAAGAGAGAGAGGGAGAGGGTGATTTCAAAAATCTGAAATTTAATTCAGGTTTTGAACGAAATTAGGGGAGGATTAATTTGAAATTGATTTCAAATTAGTGGGGTAATCAATGCATTAATTGGTGGCATGAAGGAGGGCCCATGCAAGGTGGCCGGCGGCTTCTAGAGAGAGGGATTTGGTGTGGGAGCAAGTAAATAGTTTCCAAATCGGCTCATTAGATTTAGGAAGGGTTAGAATAAAATCCTTTCGAATTTGAATTTCATCATGATCCGAATTTTAAAACTTTCCTAATTAGGAAATTCCAAAATTAGAAAGTTTTTGAAATTCAAATTTTGAATTTTCAAAATTTGAATACGTGGGGGAATGGGGGATGGGGCCGACGGTTGAGAGGCTTACTGACGGATGGTGGAGGTGGGGGTGGCCGTCAGCTATGAGGGGGGGTAGGGCCGGCGGGTTGGGGAGAAGGAAGGGGATCGAATGATGGGGATAGACCACGAGTCACGGACTCCTCCTGACTGGCGGGTATTGCTTTTCGCCCACACCTTGGGCTCTCGTTCTCCCTTCTGTCTAGTGCACTCACAAGAAGAATAAGAAGAAGAAAAAACACATAAATTTTCATTATCAAATCATCATCCCAAAATACAAAACAACTAGCCTATAAATAGGCCTCATGAAAAGAAAAGAAATAAAAGACTAAAATGCCCTTTGGGCTACAATACTACATGACCACCCGTAAGGGTAGCTACAATAACAAAGCAACTCCCCACAGGGGTAAAAATGGAAAAATTGAAAATACTAAATAATACATCATGACATCGGAATCAAAAGTAGAGGCGCTGAATCGTGGCCATCGATCTGCGGTTTTGCCGGCGATAAACTTGTCGGTAGCTTCTGTCGATGTCCTCATCATTCTCCCCAGGTGAGAGAAAACTCGACCCTGTCGAGTGAGTGTCTCTAGAGCTCTCGTACCAATCCAGAAGGTCTGAGTCTAGGCTCTGCAGTTCCTCTCGGTCAACCCACGTATCCTCTATCATCGGGGTCCCTTTCCAGTGAACTAAGTATCTCCGACGTCTGCCTCCTTTCGCAGTAATAATCTCATCATCTAATATGGCTTCAACTGTCTTCGCATTGGGTAAGGGGGATAAATTTGGGAGTGGAGGTTGGCTTTCTCATAAGGTATGGTCGCACAAGGCTCGTTTGTAAGTGGATTGCATGGGTTAAATTCTGGTTCTTCGAAGGTTACTAAATCTTCTATGTTAACTGTGGGATTAATGTTTTGAAACCTTCGAGAAGGTCTATTACGTAAGCATTGTTATTCACCTTTGAGATTAGCTTGAACGGTCCGACGCTTCTCGCATGCAACTTCTTTGCGGATCCAGGAGGAAAACGCTTCGGACGGATCCGAACCATCACAAAGTCTCCAATTTCGAATTCTTTAGTTCTTTTATGATCAGCCATAAATTTATAATTTGCATTACTTTGCTCAATTTTCTTTTTTAATTTCTTTATGTAACTCATGTAGATGAGATGCAAATGATGATGCTGACTCTGATGTCCTAACTCTAGTGTTCATGGGAATCAAATCAATGGGTTGGTTGGGAAGGTATCCGTACACTATTTCAGCAGGGCTAAGACCAGTAGTTCGGTTCACAGAGTTATTGTAGGCAAATTCAGCTATGGGCAACTTGGAGTCTCAGTCCCGAATATTTTCTCCTACCAAGGTCCTTAAAAGATTTCCTAAACTCCTGTTCACCACTTCAGTTTGACCGTCTGTTTGGGGGTGAAAGGCGGTAGAGAATTGCAGTTTGGTCCCCATTTTATGCCATAATGTCTTCCAAAAATAACTGGTAAATTTCACATCTCAGTCTGACACAATGGTTTTAGGCAGCCCGTGAAGTCTCACAATTTCATCAAAGTACAGCTTGGCTATTCTAGAAGCATCAAAAGTTTTGGAGCACGGGAGGAAATGGGTCATCTTAGAAAATCTATCTACAACTACACAGATTGAGTCATGTTTCCTAACGGTCTTGGGTAACCCTAAAACAAAGTCCATGCTGTCGTCCTGCCAAGGTTGGTTAGGCACGGGTAGAGGTGTGTAGAGGCTGGTATTTTGTTTCCGTTGTTTGGCCAACTGACAGGTATGACACCGCCTTACTAATATGCTAACGTCCCTCTTAAGACTCGGCCAATAAAATCGATTTTCAACAGCTGCAATGGTCTTGGCCTGTCCAAAGTGACCCACTAAACCTCCAGCATGTAATTCCCAGACAAGAAACTCTCGAAGTGAAGTTTTGGGAATACAGAGTTTTTGGGCTTTAAATAAGTATCCATCTTCCAACATAAAATCTCCTATGATCCGTTCATCTCCAGTGGTAAGCGCAGAATAGGTTTCTCTAAATCGGGGCAGTCTGGGTAGTCTTCCTTAAGTCGCTCGAAACCTATCACTTCAGTAGTCATCTCCCTAGTAATCATCAGTCGACGGCTTAAGGCATCAACAGCCTTATTTTCAGATCCTGCTTTATGTCTTATGGTATACGTGTACTCTTGCAGGAATTTAACCCAATGACCGTGCCGAGCATTGAGTTTCTTTTGAGAATTAATGTACCGCAAAGCCTCATGATCCGAAAAGATAACAAATTCTTACGGTAGAAGGTAGTGTCGCCAATACCTAAGGGATTGAATGATGGCATAAAATTCCTTGTCGTAGGTGGAGTACCGTTGTCTAATGTCATTCAATTTCTCGCTAAAGTAAGCGACCGGGTGTCCCTCTTGCGATAAGACTCCACCTATACCAATTCCAGACGCATCGCAAGTCACCTAAAAAATTTTAGAAAAATCAGGTAATCTCATCACAGGGGCTTCCATCATTCGCTTCTTAATCTCCTCAAAAGCCCTAGTTGTAGCCATGGTCCAAAGAAACTCTCCTTTCTTAAGGCAGTCCGTTATTAGCGCTACAATGGTGCTAAAATTTCGAATAAACCTCCGATAAAATGTGGCCAATCTGTGAAAACTCCTAACATCTCTAATATTCTTGGGTTTTGGCCACTCGTTTATAGCTCGCACCTTTTCGGGGTCAGCAGATATGCCTTGGGAAGATATGATAAATCCAAGGAAGGTTACTTGATTTGTGAGGAAAGTGCACTTCTTAGGATTGGCATACATATGCTCCCTTTTCAAAATCTCACAAACTTGTCTTAGATGATTCAAATGTTGTTCCACCGAATAACTGTAGATTAGGATATCATCAAAGTATACTGCTACAAACTTTCCAAGAAAAGGCCTTAAGGATCTGAGTCATCACTCTCATAAAAGTACTTGGGGCGTTGCTTAATCTAATAGGCATTACAGTCCACTCGTATAACCCATCTTTGGTTTTGAATGCTGTCTTCCATTCGTCCTTGGGGCGGATTCTAATTTGATGGTAGCTACTCTTAAGATCGATCTTAGAAAATAGCGTGGCTCCGGTCATCATGTCCAACATGTCATCTAACTGAGGGATTGAGAAACGGTACTTGACAGTGATTTTGTTGATAGCATGGCTATCGCACACGGGCTAAGACTCTCCTTAATGAACCCTCGTTATAACAACTCATCCACTTGTTTCTTGAGCTCCTCATGTTCAGTAGGGTTCATTCGGTAATGGGGTAGGTTTGGTAAAGAAGCTCCCGGCACTAGGTCTATGGCATGTTGAATGTCCCTTAGAGGTGACAGTTGGGAGGGCAAATCTTCAGGGAAGACATCAAAAAAAGTTTCCAAAAGTGGTCTTACTTCCTCAGGGATTGGTTCTGCTTGATCTACACTCACTTCCCGGGCTACTAACGCGTAAAGAGGGGCTTCCAACTCTAGTTCCAAACCTAGGTCTTTAGCAGTTAATAAATTCAAGCTCGTGTTGGGTTTCAGGGAGTTGGGCTTAACTTCTTCCTTGGTAGACTTAGGTTGAGTGGGTAAGAGTTTAATCTTCTTGCCCTCGTGTTCAAACACACAGGTGTTCGATCGTCCATAAATGTGTACATCATTGTCGAACAACCAAGGGCGGCCAAGAATGATTTGACCCACATCCATTGTCAAAACATCGCACCAAATTTTCTCGTTATATCCAACGAACTCAATAGGAACGAGACTCCTATCTTTTACCTCCAAGGTGGTTGAGTTGATCCATGCAATTTTGTAGGGGTTCGGGTGTGGTGTGGTCCTCAATTGAAGCTTCGAGATCATAACAGAAGACACAGCGTTAATACAACTTCCACTGTCTATTATGACCTTACAATTCTTGTCTCCTATTTTAGTGAAAGTGTAGAAGATCGAGATCCTTCGCCAGTCGTCACTAGGTTTAGGCTGCGAGAAGGCACACCTAATGACTTGCAGATCTAAGTGATTCATCTTTTGAAGACAGTGTATCACAGCAGTATCCTCATTGAAAAACTCCTCATCGTCGTCCATATGGTGCACTAATTCAGCTTCAGGTTCATCCTCTTCTTCTATCACTTCCTCAATTATCGTGACCTTAAACGGGCTGGAATACTGAGAGACAATGTGTCCGTACCCATGACATCTAAAACACTTAGTGCCGGCAGTGGTTTTGGGTGTCTCCCGTTCAGGTGTTTTTCCTTTGTAGTCTGTTCGAGGTTGGGTTTGATTAGGGGAAGGTCGACTACTTGAGGGTCCAGTGGGCTTGTTGTAAGGTTGGCTAGAGGAAGACTTGAATGGGTTGGGTCTAGAGTCTTGAGTCCTAGTGGCGTGGCTCCTAGACTCTTCCAAGTCTAGTACAAGACTACAGGCAGCTTCATTCGTATTCACTCCTCTAGCAAAGAATTCATTTCTAAGATTTTCTCTCAATCCGGCTCTGAACATGGACAGAAGTTGTGTAGGAGTGTTGGTCTCCTCCCCGTTGCAACGAACTAAGAAATCATCAATGGTTGATATGTATTCCTTAACGGGTTTACTTCCTTGGGTTAACCTATTCCAACGATCTAAGAGTCTAGGGTAGTATGAGGGTGGGAGATACTTTCTTTTCAGTTCCTGCTTCATCGTTCCCCAGTCAGCTATGGGGTATCCTCCTCGAGTCTCTCTCATGTGTTCTACGTTAGTCCAGTATTGGTTGGCTC
>NW_021319552.1:85697-90840 GCF_001605985.2 Dendrobium catenatum
TAACTGCTTCTTATTTATTAACTGCTTAGGATAACCCAGCAGGTGAGTCTAGATTTTATTTTCAAGTAAATGTAATTTGTGTAATTATTAAGTGTTGTGAAAGTTAGTTTTGAGTTGGGATATATAGGTCCAAAGCTTGGACTCCGAAGAGAAAAGGATGCCCCTTAGGGGAACACTCCTTTTCTTTTTGGAGATCCAAATTTGGGCCACACTTCTTCCCTACCCAAAGGGAAAAGAGTGGCCTTCCCCTCAAAGGAAGTGTCCTCTTATCCATTTGGGTAGTCTACTACAAAGAATCCAAGGAGCTTGAAGAAAAGAAGCCTAAAGGAGAATAAGACTGAAGATTTGAAGACTGAGTATCCCACTCAAAATGACTTGCGTCATTATTAGGTTTAGAATCCGGGTTGTTGTCAGTGGTGTCTAGCTTTACTTTCTATAAAATACTGGTTTGTAATAAGCAAGACAACTTTGCCTATGGACATTTATTGATTAATTAATTTATATTTGATGTGATGAATTGATTGCCTTTAAGACTGCTTGTTTTTCTTAGTTTTTTTGGCGATTGTGTGCCGCTTTTGTTTTCGCCTGGATATGTGAGGCTCGTAAGGGTGTGAAAGTTTTATACTCATAACTTTAAAAGTCTAAAATCTTAGTGAGTTTAAATAACATAGAAAGATAACAAATCTAGGGAATTGGCCGGGGATCGACCCGGGGTCGCATGCATATTTCTGCATTACTCTTTCCTTGCTTTAGACCCTTCCCCGCCTGCGGGTAGAGTCCGGATAGTCTGACCTATGAGGACGAGGTACTGGACCTGGGGAAGTCCAGTCTTCTAAAAAATTATTTTTTAAGCTTATTTTTTAAAATTTCAAGCATATTTGATTTAAAGTTGTCAACCAGCACGCATTGCATTAGAAATATACTTAAAAAGTCAAAACTTTAACTGCATTAGTCCTTAGCATTTTGCAACCAACATAAGTCAAAGGGGCAAATTAGGAAAATCTCTAGATGTCGGCCCCAACTCTCCAAAACCTTAAATACAACGTCCCTACCACTCTTTCATAAAAGGCCGTACTCATCTTTTTTAAATCGATTAGGTGGTTAGCTGGCTCCCCAATCCAGGCCGGGATAAGTCCACATCCTGCACTGCATTAGTTAGGATCGGACGACTATGGTCCAGTGTCCAAAATAGATTTAGGATCCGGGGCAGATCTTTGATTATAAGACCCCAAATTTCGGGAATATAATCCCAAATTTCTAATAAAATACTCAACTCTAATTAAAGCTTCATTTTGATCCTAAAACATAAAGCCTAACACTTAGAATATGTTGGGGCACTTCTGGATGGTTCTGAAATCTCAAAGTGTCCCCTACCTCTCTTCCCTTAACTCCGTTAATAACTGCTCAACCTTGATCCGTTCCCTTTTGATTTTCCAAATTTCATCCAATTTTGATATCACTCCTAGAAAATCTAACAAAATTTTGCCACTATTTTAATCGAGAGTTTTCGTATAGAACTTTGTCTCCCTACGATGTAATTAACTACGAGGGCTTGCGCTCGTAGGAGATTTAGAACCACACATTCACCTGATTTCAAAAATTGATTTTTCAAATTTCATATTGGATTCCTTTGGAAAAAATCAAAAGATGATTATTATTATCACATTCAAAGAATTATCATTGAATGACGTTATCTCCCTTTGGGGAGATACATCTTTCTTTGATAAGGCTTTAGATGTGAACCTAACGATCACACTTTTTGAGTATTATAGCTGGATATTCAGTTGAATCTCATTTTGACCCTTCAGGGCCATATGAAGTTCCCTTTAGCATCCAGTCATAATATTCAAGATAAATTTCATAATTCTAAATCTGAACGCTGTTATGAAATTTTATTTTCATCTTTCAAGGTGATATATTCTTTCTAACGGGATGATTCGATTTTAGAATTAGAATTTAACTTTAACTCCCAAAGAAAACCAATATTTTCAAAACATGTTTTCAAAATTCCACCAACATCCCAAAGAGAATAATTTCTTTTTTCAATTCTTTTTAGGAGCAAAATAGAATGGAGTTTGATAGTTTTAGGGGTCTTAAATCTCTTACGAAGGCAAGCCTTCATAATTAATTATGTTGACCTCATTTTTCACTTAAACCATCGGTCAAAGGGGTTGACCTGGTCAAATTGACCAGGCAAAGCCCCAAGACCCCTCTCATTCCATTTAGTGGGTCAAACCAAGTCTGTTAAGCCCAATCCTAGGCCCTGGGTCAACCTGGGTTGACCCAAGTTGACCTAATTTCAAATCAATTCAAACCTTCTCAGGCTCAATTCTCTCCTCGCCTGGACTTAGTGGGTCAGACCCAACCCATTTGGCCCAGTCCTGTGCCCTAGGTCAACCCAGGTTGACCCACTTAGCTTATTTGAGCCCAAATTGATTTTATTCCGATCCAAGCCCTATTATTGGACTCAACCCACAACCTTGGACCCTTTTGACTAGGTTGACCAAGTCAACCCTTGACTTGGTCAGCCTAAGTCTCTCTTTGGTCAATTTGACCTATTTAAGTCAAATTTAGACCCATTAAGTGCCTTGAATTATTTCCTTTTGATCCTTAGAGTCAAATCCCGACCAAATCAACTCAATATCCCTCTTAATTCACCCTAGAATATATCTTGGCCGTTCAAGGCTTAGACCTATAAATAGGGAAATTAAGGTTCTTTAGAAGGACCTTTTTGCTCTTTCTCTCTCTCTCTCTCTCCAAGCCTCCATAGCCTGTGAGACTTTGTGAGAGAACTCCCTTACATCCCTTCCACCTTTCCCAAGCCAAACCCATTGTCAATACCCTGCTAGTGGTGAGATTTCTGGCCAATCGAGACATGATATCTTCCAAGGCAATTTCTCAACAATCCGTAGCTCATTTGATTGCGATTTCAACTAAAGATTTGTACGAGGATAATCTACAAGCTCAACCAAACTTAAATCCCAAAGATCCAATGGTTAGATCTCTGAAAAACCCTTAACCTAGGACACTACACTTAGAGCTAATTAACTTTGTATATAACGCATTTTAGGCTGTGATTTTGGTCCTCCATAAATGTTATTCACATATATTACCTAAGTTTAAAATTTTATCACATTTGGTTAAGCCGTTCGAAAGAACGAGTCAAAAAAACTTATTAGGGCTTCAATTTCGCCCTAGGCTCGGGTGTACAAGATCTCCGTTGTTGAATTTTTGATCAACAGTGGAGATACTGTCATTCCGCGGTCTCTTTTGAACCTTGGAAATGAGTCCATAGTTTTTCTTTCTGTCCGACTATATCTCTATCGTCCTTTCCACAACATATGAATTAATGGTCCGGCGCTCCCGCGCTCTACGTGTTTAAGGTGCGGGCGTTGATTTCCAAACTGTGCAAAATCATTGTTAACTGATGCGCTGGTCGGCCACATATGAAAAGATTACACACACAGATTTGAGCTGCCCAATACGAGGCCGACCAAGGTCCTGAACCGCGCGCCACGCATTTTAATTAAATCGTTTTAAATTATTTTTTAAGAAAATTCTTTTAATTCAAATTTTCTCTTGGAAAAATTAATTTTAAATTATTTTAAAGACCCAAATGCTAAATAATTACAATTGCGATCGTCGGTGATTAATTTTTCAAACCTCTTGATTTAAAATTATTATTTTTCTTAAAATATAAGTTATTTTAAAACTTGTTTTAATGTATTTAATATATTCATTATTATTTATTAATAATTAAGTATAAAATGATAATATTTAATGAAATTTTGAAAAATTTATTTTTTTAAGCATTACTTTAATAATATATTATGATATATGTTTCTTAGTTAATATTTAAATTTAATTTGATTTAATTATTTTTTGAATAATTATTAATGTATTAAGATATAGTATTATTTAAATAATAATATTATTTAGTAATTATTTATCCTTTTAATAAATAATTATAGTAATTTATTAAATCAAGATTTTATTATTATTATTATTTTATTTTTAAAAATTATTAAAATATTATTATGTTGAGTAATTTTCCTAACTATTTAAATATTAAATACTTAAATACTTGATAATTAAATATTAAATCAATTTTAAAGCTTATTTTTAAGTAATTTGAATTATTATTTTTGAAGTTATTTTAAAAATAATATCAATAAGTTGTTAGTATCAATTTGATTGGGCACATAAGGGGCTAATTTTTTATTTTTTGAATAATTTTTTTTTTAAAAAACCCAATGAAGGTCCAAATTAATCAATGAAGTCTAAATTAAGTAAAATTAAAAACTAAGGTTCATAATGTCACTAAGTTTAAAGTTTCAGCCTTACTAGGTGTGCGTAGAATTTCCTAGGATTTTTTTAAGTTTTCTTGAAAAATCCTGAATTATTTTTTCTTAAGTGTCACTAGTATTCTCATAGGTTTGAAATCAAAGGTTTCTAACCCTTACAACAAAACACATATGCCATAAAAATGCCTAATTCTATGTATTTTAAGAGAAATGAATTTTCAAAGTTTTGGGTCAAAATTAGGCCCAGAACTTTGGAAATCGAATTTGATAAAATCTAGACATTGTCTAGGGCCAAGAAAATTATGGTACGTGAGGAACATCCCCAAGTATACTATGTCAAAATTTGAGTTCAATTGGATCACTAGATTGAGAGTTATTAAGAAAGTTCATTTTTTCATTAAAAAATAAATTTCTCACAATCTAGTGGTAAAAAACTAATGAAATTAATTTTAAATTTAACTAGATCTTAAGATGATTCCAACGAGCCTAAGAACATTAAATTTGGACAAGAAAATGATTATCGGATATTTTTCAAAATTTCAAACATTTTTTAGTTAACGGTCTTACAGTATGAAACTTAGATCATACTGTACAATCCAAAAGCATAAAATATGATCTTCTACTCATGCTTTGATTATAAATCATTTTAGTGATCATACAGTACGATTAGAAGATTGTACAATACAATTTTGCATAATTTGAAGAAAAATCACAGTTGTTTAATCAAAACAGAAGGGACAAATTGCTATGATTTGATCTTCTTCGTGTGAATGCCCAATAATTTGAAGTAGAAGAAGTTTTAAAGCTTGAAATAGGACAAATATAATGGTTTAAAACTT